>NW_026623304.1:1406924-1480126 GCF_030028575.1 Malurus melanocephalus | reverse complement strand
ATGAACAGGGAGCTTTGGGGAGATGTTTCACTGTGGTGTGTTTCCATTTTCTGCCAGTACTATCCAGGAWAAATTTTTTTCACAGGCTACCTGTTCCAGCTCATAATGACAGCTGTGGGATACTGTGTGAGGACAMCTCCTGTTTTCTCTTCTGGCATGTTTGCATTAAATCTGGTCTAAACACAAATACTTTACTGACTCTCTATAAAAATTTCMCAGTTGGTTTCATTAAATCAACTCCATCCATGTATTTGATATGTATTTTAGATTGGAGAGGGCTTTATTCAGTGTTCCAGGAGCTGTTAAAAGGAAAAAAAAAATCCAACAATTATCGGATACTCTTATCTCATATAAGGAGTGCCCTGTGAAAGAAATAARGATGTCTTTACCAAATCAGGTTTCAAGCAGATACAAGATTGCTGCTGAGATGGACTCAGATTCTTCCATGAAGTAAGTCAACATTGWAAGCTTTAATTTACAGGCTGGTGTTAAGGGATCAGTGGCTTTCACAGGTACATGAAAGCAATACACAGGTGTTAAGGCTCCTGAAACCAGCTGCTGCATTTTTAAAACCAGCCATTTCTTCCTGCTGAGGTTTTGCTTATCAGAGGGTTCTGGTGTGGCTGTGTGGCAGAGCAGCTCCTGCACTCAGCCAGCATTTGGGAATTGCAGGCACCTTGCAGCAGGCAGGAGCTGTGGGTATAACTGGAGGCAGACTCTGCCATGCCTCTGTTTCACCAGCAACAGCCAGGGGAAAAAATTGCACCCAACTTCTTTATATGTGCTCTGTTGGAGCCAGGTATTGGGGCAAAGAAACCTGTTTTTATCCCTTTATGCAGCTGATAACAGTGCTAAACAGCCATCCCCTCCACACACACAAATAGTTCTGCAAACTTCTGGTGTTTTCTGACACTGACCTAAGAGAGAGAAACAATCTGCTCTGAGCAACAGAACGGAGGCATTTCCATTTTCTTGAAACTGTGCATTCCACCTTAATTGCTTTCCTGTAATAATACAGCCACATGGTGTTGGCTTTGTATGAATAATTCAGGRCAGTAAAATGATAAAGTTATCAACAGAAGATGGCTCACAGAGATTATTTAATGCAGTTCATAGATATTTCAAAGACAAAAAGATATATCTGCAGGTGGAATGTGACATGCTACATCGAGGATGTGTACAAATGTATTAACTCTATTACTGGGGTAGAGGAAAAATAAGAGTCAGCTGAAGATAGTGAATAAAACATTTTTATATTCCCTGAAAGTATGCTATCGTCTTCTAGTAAATAATGAACAAAAGACCTTTGCAAAATTCAGATAATCTCTTGTGCAATTGGTACACTATATTTTATGAAAAGGAATGGGAAGACTGGAAGAACACACAGGGTTCTTTCCTGGTGAGTTGGTTAACAAATGTATGTGTGCAGCAGTGATTTATAAGGGGGCAGATTTTTTGGGTGGGCAGCAYGTATCAGAGGGTGCTGGGGCCTTGCTTTAGGAAACATACCCTGTGTGCAAAAGTTCTTTTTTTCCCCCGTGCTCTGCACAGCGTGGGAGCAGCAACCCAAAGGAGCAACTAAAAGCAGGCTAGAAACAAAACATGAGATGTTACAGCCCTGAGYTTCCAAGATGCAGTTTGTTTTGTGCTGCCTCTGGAGCCCAGGCTGCTGCTGGAACCGGAGGGACCAAGGGAAACAACTTGTTGGAGCAAAACCCAGTGGCTGCTAAAATCTCCTGACAGCTACAGCTGCACTAAGAAATGTGAGCTGGGGTGAAGAGCAGCCCACATTTCCCCAGGTGCCCAGTCCTGTGGTGGAGCAGACTGGTGCATTTTGTTTGCTCGGGGACAGTGTGGGCACAGTGGCACAGCCTTGAGGACTTCCTGACAGACCATAGCTTGCAATGGCTCTCAAGATGGAGGTTTTGAATTTTTAGGGATGAGTCTTGATCCACTCTTAATTTTGGACCACCACTTGCTTTATGTAAATGGATGCAGCGAGTTTTGTTTACCCTTGGGATGCACCTTGCAAGCACCACTAGAGATGTGYCCTGAAATAAGCTCAAATAAGATTTCTCCTGTATTAAATTACCTTGTTAAATATGTCCCTCTCTCTCTCTTTTTTACATTCCTCCCCTTTTAAAGCAAGTCAAAGAACAATCTTTACAGTGACAGAGAAAAAGAAAAAAGTCTTAATGCTCTTGTCTCTTTTCCCTCCCCATTCTATTACTCTTTGCACTATTCATTTACCTGTTTACTACTAAAATAGCTATCTGATGGTGGCATTACTTGGCAAAGTGATACAGATATGCTAAGTGGAGTGTGACAGATGAATTCCATAATTTGAAAACCTGCTAGCTAGGAGGTAGCAAGCAGTGTCTTTTTTCTCTGCCTTTATTGACTATTAAAGCTCCATTTTGCAGCTCATACTGTTCCAGTGACATGGTTTTCCATGCAAAAAAGTCTTGGGGTTTTTTATGAAACCAAAAAAATCTTCCCATCTGTGTTCACTTGGGCTGTGTAATAATAGGAYCATTTGTTCAGACCAGAGAAAATAGTTTGTTTTGTTAAGAAAATGGCTTTTCATTACCTTCTTACAATGTGATTTTTTAAATATGTAAATWAGAACCTTGCATATTAATTGCAGGGCAAGCAAGTGCTGTTGGCATTGTTTCAGTGTACCTGTGCCAGAGCTGCTGCTGGCCAGGATGTGACAAGGCAAGGGGAAAGATGTGAGATTGTATAAATACATCTGGTCTGAGAGATCCTGATGGGAAATCTGACCACAAATACTTAATTTCCTCCTGTGATTACTTTCTGCTCTAATTACTTTGAGAGAAGATAGAATGATTKTCTTTTCAATAAGCTGACATAGTTTTTAGATTGAAACTGTGAAGCCTTTTTTTTCAGTAGAGGTTTCCATTTTAATGGGCTAGGAGTGCTTACGAACCCAGCTTATCTCATTTTGGCTCAGTTTAGTTCAGTAACAGCTGAAGAGTAACTTCATTAAACATGTGGTGTGTGGCAGGGGAACACTGCTTTGCCAAAATCTATAGTTAGTGGGAAGTATGTTATTTTAACAAGGGAAAGCCAGGGTTTCATTACACATTTATTCCCATAGTAAAGATAATTGTATTTGTCTCTCATATGGCAACTTTCATGGACCTTAATAAACATGAATTAAACCTAACCTAGCTATTTAATCTGCAGAAAAATGGTCAATATCTACCTTTAAAAATCAGTTCTCATAGTAGATTTTAACTTTATATGTGTGTCTGCTGTTAATTGGACTGTGTGTGTTGTGAAGGAGCAGATCCTGATCTTGGTTGCCCACTAAGCAGTGTCCATAAATGTGCTGGGGCCAACAGATTTATGCAGGTGTTTCCATGATAAAAAGCTTGTCTGGGAGTGTTGGTGTTGGAATGGTGTCCCTGTCCTTCACTCTCTGGTAATGGATGTTCATGTGCACTGCTCTGGGAATGGGGAGGTAACTTCAGTCTGAAATCTGAGGTGCCCTTTCTGATTGTGTCCAGCCTGGCTGGATCCTTGCCTGCCTCTCCTGAGGTGTCTGCTAATCCCAGATTTTCAGCCACCCAGTGACTCAAGCAGAGCAGAARACAGAGCTTTCATTCCTTGCGAGTYTCTGGTGGTGGGCATCTGGAAGGRTATTCAGAGAGCTCTTTTCCATGGAAAAGGAAAAGTTTTTCTTCCTCAGGCCTGATTCAGATGCCTTGATTTACCTTTTGTTCACTGGCTATGTATGGAGGAAAGGTATAAAATGCAGTTTCCTGTGCTSGATGGTGTGAATAGACATATTTTATTAATTTCTAGGCTAAAATCATCTGAATGAGATGACTAAACTGAAAACTCTTTAAACCTTTTATCCCATAAAATGTTACTATCTCTTTTAGGTTTCACGATATTTTATTTTTAAGTGCTTTATTCAGTCACTTTTAATCATGGTTTCAAATGTATTGGTGCTATTCAAGCAAAACCAAGTCTCTTCTGGTTGCTGCAAAGAGTTTCATCTCAGTTTGTGCTGTTTCAGAGCTCAGCCTCCAGGTCCCTTTCTGCTGAACCCCGTGGGACCTTCAGTTTTTGGTAAGYTCCCTCTGGCCAAGCGCCCAGTCCATGCTAATGCACTTGCTGTGATTTCCAAAATTCTGCCCAGATGGTTTTTTCCTCTGCAATAGTTTGTTGTGATGCTCAGCCTTCCATTTTCCTCAGGGGAGAAATATATAATTTAATTTGTGGGTTTCAGTAGTCTTACTAATGACTTTTTTCTTGTTCCATTGTTTTTAAGTAGTTACAGATGCTTCACTTGCATTTTTATATTGTCCTGCATTGTTCCCATCCGTTGTTGTGTTTCAGGAGGGAGAGATGTTAACTGTGCTTCAGCTTCTTTGAGACAAAGCTGACAGAGCTGTTGAAGATGAGGCACATGCTGCTGCTGAATATTTTGCCATTCTGAGTTTGCATTTTGCAAGAGAGAGCTGGAAGGGCATATTCATGAGAGAAACGACTGATTCTGAAAGGTTTCAGAGTCCAAAGGGCATCAARCAGGAAACCATTAACTTTTGGCTCAGAACTTGCCCCTTAGCAACACACAGAACACTATTAAAAACCAGCCTTTAAGGGTTTTGCCAGTGAGGGTGTCTGGCTATTTCTTTATCACCATTTCAGCAGGGTTAACTCGAGCTGGGGGCTGAGGAGCTCAGCCTGAGTGTGCCCATGGCACTGACTCCAGCCTGTGTCTCACCTACAGGAGGGGACCTGCAGGGCTCTGTGTGTAGCATTCCTGGGGCCTCTGGTGTTCTCAAAACCCCTCTGTTTAGGAGTGTTTTAAAACAGTGTGCTGTGGTAGTTAGCGTATAATAACAAAAATTATAAGAGCAGAACAAGCAAAAATAATTTTATCCTTGCCTTGTGGAAAGCTGTGCCAAAGAAAGATAGAAGGCTGCTATGCTCCTCTTCTGACAGTCTTTTTTTTTACCCTTGAGAGCTACAGCTAACTGAAAAAAACAGAAATATTTTCTGTGAGTAACATCAAGAGAAATTAATTTTTTGGTCCTGTTCATTAAAGCAGTATTTTTATTCTTGATGAAGAACCAAGTAATKAAGTTTAAATGGGTATTAGTCTGCTAAGGGAGTGCTCTGAAAGAAATACTTTGAGATGAAGTTGCTGGTTTTCTCTAGGTAGGTAGTGTCCTGTATTTAGCTGATGACAAGCTGACACCAGTGGTCAGTCAGCTTTTCTCTAAATGCTGTGAATTCAAATTTTCATTAKAAACCTGAGATTCTAACAACTAAACCTATAAACTACAACAGACAGTGATCAAGTCTCTTTAAAAGTTTTTTCCCTTGTTGGTTCTTGGCTGCTTTGCTTTTGCATGCAAAATCAGCTTTTTTTTAAAAAAGGTAATCTCAGATCCTCTGTATTAACAGCAGCAGCAGCAAAGCAGGTTCCTTATCTGAAAAGAAACGTGTAGGCACAGCCAGCTGCTCCTGGGGCTGGCACACCACCAAGAGCTCTGGCACAAAGACCTGTAAACTGGATRGACTGAGATACAGCATCTCTGGTGCCTGTGTGTGCTTTGGTCTTGGGAAGGCTGCATCAGAAAGCAGCTACAGCAGTGTCTTTTGAGTGGCAGTGATGACCACACTTGTCTGCAGTGCTGGAGAGAAAAAAGAGGGACACTGAAGGCAATGTGACTGTCACACCCACCCTGAGTGACCCAGGTCAATTCACACCTCCCTGTCCTTTCAAATGCAGTCAGACTATCCAGCCTCCTGCTGGCAGATAGCACAGGTAAGCATGGGTTCTTATTAAAAATATTATATCTCATCAGATTGTTGAACTAATAATAACTGTGTTAAGTCCCAGTAGGGAACTGTGGATTTTCCTTTCCCACTATTTAATTTCTAGCCCTGGAAGATTGCAGRTGTGATACTGAATCTTCTTTCATTTTACCCTTGCATATTAACTGCACCTTCAGCCTTTTAGAGTAMCTCCTACAGCTGGATGTAGAGAGAGGGCATTGTTTCTAATCAGAGGCTTTATTTTACAGCATTTTTGAAGCTATCTGTGGATCTGAGTTGCTTTCTCCAACAGGAACTCGTGGTGAAGCACGTTGATGCCTCACCTGCAACCCTCCAGTGCTGCTTCCCAGACTGTTAAATGTCAGGGCTCTCCTTGTCACATCTATCTCTGTGACCTTGCCCCCAAAATGGCTGTGGAAATCGCAAGAATGCCTTACAGAGACAGTTGTCATCCTAGGAACAGCATCAGCTTTTTGTTTTGTTGTTTTTTTTTTTTTTTTTTGTTTTTGTTTTTTTTTTTTCCTTTAAAGCACAGATAATGCTGACAGCTGGATGTAACCACTCTGGTTGTCTTCTTGTTCTGACATTGTTTGTGACTGCAGCCATTCCTGACTGGGGGCTGTTCAACCGGAGCTCAAACTCCAGAGCTGTGGAGTGACACGCTCTTGTCACCGTGACAAACGCTGCCTTTTGGCAGCCTGAGCTCACCTATCAGTTCTGTCAAGCTTTCAGAACCTACTGTGGTGATTTTTTGCTTTGGCTATGCTCGTCTGTGGGGCCAAACTCGTTATCACAGCCAAACTCATTATCCCAGCCTCTTTGCTTTTGCCGTGCTACAGGATGAGGGAAATCTCTGCCTTGCAAGCCCCACACAAATTAGTGCATTCTCCTTGCCAGTTGTGCAGGACAGAAGAACACTTTTTTACATTAAAATGCTTCTGTGCTGATGTTGCTGTGACAAAAGAGAGGGTGGATAAACTGGGGAATGCCAGCGAGGAAGAGCCRGGTGGAAAATACTTTCTTCACTAGGAATGCAGGTGTTCCTTGAGAAGCAGCAGAAGCGTTTCTGGAGCCAACAGTACTTTGCAGCTCAAGCTTAACATCCTTCTTTTTTCAGCTTGTTGCAGCTTGCTGTGTGGTGCAACATCCTTACACAGATGAAATGCACTCTTGCTTGTRTCTGCACTTCTTTCTGGTAGACAGYAATGGAAGAGAGGACGGGCCTTGAGCTCACATGGGCTCCATCCTCCTGTGCAAGGGAGGGTGTCCTGATGCTSTTCTTGATGTCTGTGGGCAGCTTAGGCATCAGCCAAAGGGCCAGGGTTGCTCAAGTGGTCTGTGAGAGAACCAGCTCTCATGGGGCAGTGTGACACGTGTGGATGTGCTGCTGGGCTGCCCATGGAGCTGCTGCTTTCTGTGCTTCTGTCAGCATCCCCTGGTTTCCTGGTGAAAGGCAGATTTTATTTCAGGGCATGTGGAGGCTGCAGGTGCTGTGAGGATGGCAGGTTTGACCAGGTGGCAATCCTGAGCACGGGACCTGCTCAATTTGTGGCCCTAAGTCAGTGACATTTCCACCTAAACCTGTGACCAGCAGAACTGCTGTGCTGGAGCAGACCCCAGCCCYAGCAGAAAAAAGTGATCTGTTCTCAGGTGAAACCTCTTTCTGCTTCTGAAGTGTAAATAAGGAATGTAAATCAGTACCTTAAATATGAGAGATTTCCTGTGCTGTTTTAAACAGCCCTGGTGAGGAGAGCACGGTCTTTGATGCAGGCTTGTTAGAAGTAATGGTCAAAACAATACCCAAACTGGGGCAGGGTCATTCCTTTACCAGGTTTGTCACTGGAAACAGCAGCAGTCTGGGGGCAGAAGAGTCTTAGAAAAAAAAAAAAAAAAAAAAAAAAAAAAAAAAAAAAAAAAAAGAAAGATAATATTTCAGTCTGATAAGCATGCTTGCTTCCCCTCGCCCCTCCCCCCCCCGTAAATTTTGCTTCATGGAAACATTTTTTCAAGCATTTCAAACTTGAGAAAACCTGGCACTGAAGAACAGCTCTAATGAAATAAATAAGGTCCTTTTTTGTTTACTTGTCTAATTCCAAGTTTCCAGGGATTCTTCTGTTTCTCAAAATCATTCAGCTTTGAGAGAAAAGTGTCACAAGGATATTTTTCAGTCATGAAATGATTGTAAAAAAAGACTGATAATTTAGCTCAAGGACTGAGACTGAGTATTAAAAATGTCATAATAAATGGGAACATTTCTGGAAACTTGAAAGTTTGTGAAAGAAGGAGGTTATGCTGACAGATGTTTCRGAAACCTAATTAATGAAGCCCTGAAATGAAAAAGACTGGGAACAATTTGGCTTCTTGTATGAGAAGAAATACCACATAACATTTCAAAGCAATGAAAGACCAATCACCCCAAGAACTTCAGACAATAAAGAAGGATTGTAAAATAGGAGTTAGGTTTCTTTTTGTGATTATAAACTTTTAAATGTATCTCTGGATAGAACTGTCTGAAAGACYGTGATTATATTTTTTGACAATTACTGAGCTTTCAGGATTTTATACTTTCTACATTAGCAAACAAGAGCTTTTGAATATTTTAATGTYGAAATAGCTCTTTTAGGGATCTGTAGGTGTTCTTGTCAAGGTTGTTCTTCCCTCCCACTGGTCAGAAATTATTAGAGAGACCAGAGTGTTCTGAACCTCAAAATCTTTTCATCCAAATGAGTGAATCTTTTTAAGTGCTTCAGCGTCACTGAAAACTGCGTATTAAATTTGAACAACCTATTTTTTTCCCCTGAAACTACTCCAAGTGATCCAACTTCATCTTGCATGTAATAGTTTTGCCCAAAAGAGTGGTGCACCTAATCTGAGCTGTAAAAGCACGAATTTGCCAGTTCTGTACCGCTGCCATTTGYGAAAAATGGCTTTGCCTTACTGTATTTCTTTTCATTATCCTTACTTAGTGGCTGATCAGCTTCCAATAATGTGGTTACTTGGTCTTACCCCATGAAATTACAATCCATTATCTCATCAGGGTATGTCCTCAGAAGGGATTTTAAAAAATGCTGTCAGTAATGCCTGTACTCAGTTTAAATTAAGTGGGGACATGGAGRAATCTTCACTGCTGCCAAGCACAGGATATCAGCGCCTGTCCTTCAGCGATCTGCTCAGCCCTTTCTCTTTACGCTCTGAGGTGACACGGTGACATAAAGCCACGATGAAATACACTGAAACTTGCTGTCTGCCCATGCTTTGAGCAGCCTCACCCACCTCGATGCTGCCTGTTTTGACAGCTCTGCTGCTGGGCTAAGACTGGCAGGGAGCTCATCCCCCTGCCTTTCCTCTGGTTAGTGTGGCACACAGGAATGCACGAAGCCTGTTGGGAAAAGCTGAAATAGAGAAAGGCATTTGTGAGCCACTTTCTAACCCCTGCTAATTGAGGTGCCACTTGATMAGGCAGAATTGATGATGCAGCGAGGGGAGTCACACTGCATTAAGGCAAGAGTGTGAACTTATTGCCACCCAGAGGCAAAAGCTGCCTGAGGACAAGCTAAAGGATGAGTGTAACGCTGTAGAGAAAATTCCACAGGTGAAGGTTGGTGGAGTTTTCTTTAAAAGTAATTCTTGGACCGGTTTGGGAGACATTTCTTTGTCTGGTTTCTAATACTGCTTTCTAATCTTTGCCTCAAAGAAACAAGGATGTGCAAAGCATGTTGTCTGTGCAAGGACTTAAACACAGAGAGTGTTGATCTCCCTGTCCGTCTGCAAAATGTACACTATCAAGACTAGCTTAAAAATAATGGACTTTGTTTTGAAATAGACTTTTTGGACTCAAATTTTCAGATATTCCTGTATGTTTAAAAGGGCTGCACATTTACCTGCGTGAAAAAGAATGACAAAATATACAGGTTAAAAAAGCAAAGACTTCTCACATAGCATTTCACATTGTCACATATTTCCAGATGCATGAGGGAGAAGACCTTCCCATGCCTCAAATAATGGAATAGCACAATTTGCACTGTTTTCTTTTGAACAAGAACTGGAACTTCACAGCAGTAAATATGCTATTTATTGTCAGTGACCTTAAAAGACTGGTCACCTTTGAAGATTCTTTTGGGCCTGTTCATCAYCGGGAGCACCTTCTTGGGCTTCTTCCCTACTGCAGTCCAGCAGCTGCCTGTTACAGTATATGCTACCCATCATCAGATTTGAGTTTTGCATCAGGCTGTGCTTATTTTGGCAGAGAAGTAGGTGTGTGTTTGTGTGCTGCAGGGGCTGGGGGTGGAGGTTTCACTTGCAGATAGAATTACTGTGCCTGTATTTCAACTTTGCTTATTTCCCTTGTGTCTCTCAGTAGATATCTGTGGGGGACTAAACAAACGCTGGCTTTGGATTTGATTTGCACTGTGAATTTGCTTCTAATTGCCACCACCCACACCAAAGTTTAAAGTCAATATTGTCAGTTTTCAAAGCTGGAAGGATAAAGCCAGGCTACTGCATCGAGTTTTTGAACAGCTGACAGAACATCATTGCTCTGGTCCTTCAGGGACAAGGTGGGCACTGCAGATCCCAGGGCTCTTCTTTCAAGCTGCTCCTTTGACCTCCCTTCTCACAGCCTCTGAAGGATGTGGCCTGAGCCTTGTGGCTTTTGGCCATCTCGTGTTTCCATTGCACAGTTCACAGGGTTGGAAAAGCTGTCATCCTCTGCTGAGGAGCCCTGCCAATGCAGCTCAAGAGGAGAAACATGGGTGTGTATCACTTTTACCCTGTGCCCTGGCTGCTGAGGTTTAGTCCTGACTGCAGCATTATTTAAAATAGCTTTGGGATTGTTTAGTGTTAGAGTCAGGGCACCCTCCTTCTGTGCCTTTCTCTTCTCCATTACTTATTTATTAAGAGACTTAGCTTGAAATGAAAAAATGAAATGGCCTCAGTAATTTCAGCAGTAATGCTGTGGAGATTTTTCTAAGTGGCATTTTTGCRTGTGTGCATGTAGATAGAATGTTTTAAATTGATTTTCTGTCTTCTAAGGTAGGTGTGTGCAGGCAAAGAAATGACAGAAGTTCACGCAGGGTGATTTTTTGTTTTTTATTTTTTTTTTTAACCTAACAGCTGGGCTCATGCTTAAATGTGTGCAATGTTTCAGAAATACATTCTGGTTGTTACTCAATTGTTATGGATAGCAGGATCAAACCAAATATTTAAATGCAGTAGACCCCCAGATAGTCTATTCCCAGATGAAGCCAGGAGCCAGACACACAAATTATTGTTAGTGTTTTCCCAAATGAGTAAATKAGATCAAGTTCTTAAATCCTTCCTYGGACAGCTCAATAAAAGAGACTGGAAGAGCAGCTGCACTCTGCCTGGTCCTGAAAACATGAAATAGGGAGATGTGAACGGTGGTGATGGTTAGATGAAGCAYAATACCAGGTGTAAGGGATGCATAGCTGCTAACCAAGGTGTGAGGCCAAGGGCCATGTGAAAACACAGCCTCAGACCTCCTTTAGCAAGGGCATCTCACTGCTGGATTCCAGCTCTTGATCCCRTAACTCCCTCCCCAGCAAGGGGAATGGCAGAATCTCCAAAAACAGGACAAGGTGGGTGAGTGTGACCCTGGCAATCTGCTTTGTTTCAGATTGCACGACCCCTGGTCCTGAACCCCTTGTACTTTGGGCTCTGGAGTTTGGTGTCTCGGACGCAAAGCCTGTGGGAAAGGAATAGCCCTGGCTGCACCAGGCATCCCAAGTGTGTGGGATAAAAAAGTGACAGTGAGGGGCTGCTGACAAGCATCTGGGCTGGCAGGGGTGACCCTCTGCTGCTGACTTAAGAGCTGACATTCTGCAGGCTGAAAGGAGATGGCCACTTCTCGGGGGAAGGAGGAGTACAAAACATCACCCGAGATGAAAAGGAACTTCAGAAGCGCCTGAAGGCCCCAGCTGAGATCTTTTGAAATCCCTTTGTGCCAGGCTGTCTGCGAAATGCATGGTGCAAGGCAGCCTCACACAGGGAAGGCATGTGAAATAGGAAGAGAAAGCAGGAAAAGCAGCAGGTCCCCAACACCTCACAGGAAATCAGTGTCAGAAGCAGAAACTGAATGCTAAGTCTTAGCCCTTGATGGTTGCATTGTTACTTATTTTGCTGTGACCAGCACAGGCTGATTCCCAAATATTGATTAGAAGGGTGCAAAGAATCTTTGACAGGTGTTACATTTTTGTCTGAAAGTATCAGCAATTCTATTAACCAGAGATAATGGCCAGGCTGCGTGATTTGGGGACAGGCACTCCCTGCCTCATCCAAAAAGTGCCTTTCAGAAAGGATGGCTTAACCAAGTGCCTGCCTGTCTCCAAAGCAGCTCCTGTGAGCTGAGTGCCAAGTGAGGAGAGGAGGCAGAGCCACACTTTGAGAGGAGCGATGCCCATTCTTGTGGCCCCCAAAAATATCGGCCCCTTACATGGCCTGAACTTCAGTGTGAGTTGAAGCTGTCAGAGATGATTTAGTTCTTGCTGAGTGCTCTTTGACTCCTCTCAGAGTCCCAGAGAGAAGCTGAGGCCAGGGTCTGGGTGGCTGCTGGCTGCCAGYCCTGCCACAGCTCTGGGGACAGCAGCTGATCTCTGTGTAACGTCGAGCAATAAATCTCACCATAGGACTGATCACTCATCCCCATATCCTGGGACTCCCCRTCTCCAGTGCTGAGGACTGAGGTGAGGTATAATAAATTACACTGAAAGGAAAAATGTGCCTTCTGTCCAGTAATTCATGTTTCTCTCCTGTGTGCACTTCCACACAGAGTGGGCTGGGTGAGCCAGAACATTCAAACCCATTGATGCCATTCCAAGGAAGTGCAGCACTTGTTACAATAATGGCAAAATCAGCATGGCTTTTATGCATCTCCCTTTCAGAGCTTAGGTTATCACTGGTAACTCTATCCCTGATTATTTTTGATGGAGTAGCTCTCATCCACCTAATATGCAAGCATTATGTTTGCTGCAGTCTAATCCTAAATCCGTAATGCAATAGAGGGAGGAAAGGGCCAATCACCCTTAGGGAAGTTCTCCTAATTTATGTCAGCAAAGTGTTTGGGTCTGTAAAGATTGTGATTCATCAAAACATTGAAATTGCAAATGAATATCTTGGATTGAAAAAATGGAAGTGTATTTTTGTAAGCATTTCCCTGGAATTGGTTCAGATATTCRAGTGTTCATTGGTCAGTAATAAAATTCTGATCGTTTAAATGTCTGCAGTAAATCAAAAGCTTTTTTTTTTTCCTCAGCAGCAGCAGCAGCTCAGATGTTATCCTTTTAAATATTATAAATATACCCAYAGTAATGACTGCAACACCAGTTCCTTTATACACACAGAAATTAGCCTTGATGATCARTATTATTCTTTATGGCTTTTGAATTGAAAGAAATTTAGAAATTTATTAATATATGCTATTACRGCTCACTGATTCATATAAATCTTACAGCTGAAAGGGGATATTATCAGTTTGTCTCAACTCTTGTACAGCAGTGTGTACAGTTTCCTTATAGTAGCCTGTTCAAATAAATGTRTCTCACACTTGGATTTTAGTACCTGTGTGTTCTGTGGTCTTTAGGTTTAGGCTGTTTTTACAGTAAGTAAAAACAGTTTAGGCTGTTCCTCACAGTAAGACAATAATTTGTCATGCTCCCTGTTCTGACTAGCTTATACCAAAATTTCTCCTTGCTATCCACCAAGGTGATGGTTCCTTGAACCCCTTTCATTTAAACTCAGAGACAGGTGAACTGCTTTGATACAAYACAATCTTGTTCAGGCCTGATTGTTTTCTCCTTTAGATGCTGACTTGTTCTGCACCAGTGGCACGACACTGACTGATTTCAGTATAGTCAAAATTTAATCCTGTTTTTTTGTACTGGGGGATCGATATTGCTGTACATCTGCATTCCCACAGTCAGGGTTTCCCATTAACAAATCCAGTGAAGGCATTCAAAGGCTGCGTGGCTGCATCAGCAACCAGGGGGGGCTTTTCTCTCAGTCTGAGCTACTGCAAAGTTTGTCATGTGGAGTGGACATAAAGCATCCTAGCTATGAGTTGGGGTCAGCTTCTTCAGTCAGAACTACTGGCTAAAGAACCATAAATAAATGCAACTATCTCTTGATATCAAAATTGTTTGGTTATTTTGAATGCCCACTTCTCTTAACATTGAGCTCAGACCTGTCCACCAGTTCAGCCTCTGTTAATGTCCMTGTTTTCTTTTCCTATGTCTTTTCCATGTGTTTGCAAGCAGGACACATTTCATGTATGCTGATTTTATTTTCCAGAACTTAAGCACATATACAATTTGATAAAACATGAATTATTCCACTAACAGCAACTGGTGTGGAAATTGCCTTCCTTTGGGGGGTCCCCCTCACTCTCATTTTAATTCTTKGAGCAACTTACCAAAATTACTTTCTCTGTTATTTCATAGAGCTTCTTGTCATGTGTCTCTAGAAAGGATGTAGTGACCACTAAATTTTCTGTAAATTATTGTAGAAACAAAGAAGAGACCTGTTCTGTTCCCACCTGGCATCCCACAGAGGTTGTCTGGTGACTTTTACCTTGTGGAAGCTTTTTTCTACTTAATTAAATTTCCTCAGTGTAACAAACCCATGTGATTTTTTAAATAGTGATTGTAGTTTTCCTGATATTTTACCTTGAATAAATGTATTCAGAATTTACTCTGTGGAAAGAGCTGTATGCAAAAAGTCACGGTGCCCTTTTAACACTTAACACTGAAATCCTGGGCAGCCCAGGGAAATTTGGAGAGAATTTCTGGRGGGAAAAGTGCTGCTAGTTCTATTAAATCCTATTAAAAAGCCATACATGAAAAAAGAAGTTTAAACAAGGCTTGGGGAAGCTGTTTCAGAAAAAAATTTTGCTGTTTTATGTAATCTTTATTTTTATCATTAAAGCTACTTTCGTTCTGTTGCCAACTTGTATTGTAAAAATTGCCAGGAAAGAATAAGAAAACAGTGAAATGATCCAAGCCCTGAATGAATGCCTTTAAGGTTGTAATTTGCTTTCCTTCAGTTGATTTTCCCTGGCAGAACTGTAAGGAAAATTCTACCCCATTAAATATCAGAAAATCCATRGTGCTAAAACCAAGCAGATCCCTAAATTTTGCTGATGAACTCATGCTACTTTGTTAGTGGATATTTCTAGAATGGATGACATCTGATGATGATGATTCCAGAACAGATGACATCTAAACCCATACATGTGTGTGTACGTGGACATTTTAAACATCTGTCTCAGGAGGTAACAGTGGAATTTACTTCAGTCAGTTCTGGTTGCCCCTCTGGGGCTCTGGGATTTCAGGATCTCATATCTGCTAATTGGGAATCTCCGGATGACTTGTTTCAAACGCGGGTTTAAAWAAAAWWAAAAAAAAAAAAAAAGAAGAAGAAGGAAAAAATAAAARAAAGAAAATCAGGGAGCAGCAGCAGCCCCAACCCAGCACATCACGGTAGCAGATTAAATATAGGCATGGATTACAGAGCCATTGTTTTCACCCCTGCTAAATAAGACAGTACACTTCAGATGGAATGCCACTTGACCTTTGGTGCCTCGCCAGCCTGTGGCTGTATTTAACTGATGCAGGGAGGAGGCATTTTCCCCTGGAACTGTCCCCTGTTGATATGACGCTCGCTGCTGGCTCTCTCCATGCTCAAGAGGCGGAATCCCAGCGCTCCAGAGCGCATTCGGGA
Organism: Malurus melanocephalus; assembly: GCF_030028575.1. NCBI lineage: Eukaryota > Metazoa > Chordata > Aves > Passeriformes > Maluridae > Malurus > Malurus melanocephalus. Next base: position 1,464,574 of record NW_026623304.1, on the reverse strand, counting down.
CCCTGTGGCCGATGGAGGAGCTCCGTCCATGTCTCACAATGATTCTCGCTCTTTTTTCAACCTGTCCCAGCTTGCGCTCTCTGCTGGCCAAAGCAAACCATCCGCGGCGCTCAAGCACTCAAAAGTCACCTACTTCGAAGTAGAAATTGTTGATATGCAGAGCAAGAAGCAGATCTGCATTGTGGATAAGGTGAGTGTAYATTGCAGCACGCTGAGGGTGTGCCCGCCTCACACGGTGCCACTTCAGGGGCTCAGTTTTCAGTGTGTTGTGGTTTTATTCTSTAGTAGAGGTACTTCCATACTTTTCTCTGGGAGACACCAAGARTTCCTTGTTAGTCACAACCCTGGGCTGTTCTTCTCCAGGATTCTTACAAATAATCCCACACTGGTTTGTTTTAGACCTCCTGCTTGCTCTGTGGATTCAAGGATATGTCCTGAGGCTGACTCTTGACACTTACACTGTCTGTTTCAGACCACGCTACTTAAACTTTAGTTTCAGAATGGATACTCAGCTTTAATACATTTCTAAAGTTTGCCATCTCTGCAGTGCTGTGAGTACTTGTTGGTTCTAAATATGCTCAGCTGCACCCTGCTTATTAGACCGTATCTGGTAATTTAAAAAAAAAAAAAATTAGTTTTAAACAAAGGGTCTTGTCTAAAAGAGGTGTTTTGAGCTTTTGTTTGATTGTTTTAATAATGTGAGCAAAAAAATATAAACGACAGCCAAATTGCATAGGTAGGATGAGAGGGTGAGGGTAGGAAGGAAGTTTGCAAACCCATAAATAACAGCTAAAAACATGCTTCATAAATATTTTCATCACAGTTTTTGTGATACATTGTCCCTCAGTGAAAGAGTTGGTCTCTTGCATGCCATGAAAATGGGAATCCTAATCTATTTAGCCTATGGAATTTTTCAGGAACTTAGTAGAGTTTTGAGACTATTTTTCTAGGAAAAAAAAATCCCTTATCCTTATTGGCAACAGCTGGAACAGGTAGATAAGTTTGCTTCAAATGTTTAATTTAATGCCTTTGAAATATGCAGGGTGGAATACTACCACATTTTCCAGTGTTCTTGATCATTTAAAGAGTCTTTCTGCAATTTGTGTGCCTAGTTAGAGGTAAATGTCTCATTTGTTTATCTTAATGGGGCAAGATATTCTTTTGCTATTTTTTAAAATCTAGCCAAAGATGAAACATGTACAAAATGGTCAAACAAGCAGGGTGACTATTAATAACGTTTTTGATGATAGTTACATTTTTGGGTGATATTTRTGGAGTTGTTAGCTTACCTACATACATTTACAATTAGGTTTTGATAAAAAGAAAGTCTAAATTTTTTTCTGATCTTTAGCTTTCCTATAATGTCATTAAAAGAAATACAGTACAGAAACAGCATGAGGCAAAGAGCCACATTTCAGGAATCCTGTGCTGCATGCTGCTGGGATGATAGTAGACCTACATTTTAATCTCTACTCTGAGTTTTTCGTGACCCTGAAGATTTCCTACACCTCCTCCAAACCATGGACTCTACCCCTGCAGCAGTGAAAAGAGAAACATGAGTGGGGATTGCTAAGTACTCTTTACCCAGAGGTAAAATACACACAGGGCAGCAACAACAACTGGAAGTCTCTGCTCAGAAACAGAAATGTACATTCAATTTACATGGCCAGGAGCATGGACTTTTTTTTTTTTTAAATATTTTTGGCAAAGTACCAAGGTGTTGGTACAAGCAGAGTACAAAGCTGAGATTTCCAAGACTGCCTAAAGAATTTGGTGTCTGAATGCACATTCACCTGGCTATTTAAGTCTCTTTATTTGCTGTGATAATCCCTTCCTAAGTCAACCCTGAAGGCACAGAAGTTGAGTTCCTTGCTTCCATGAACACTTGTTAGCATTGGTGAACTTCATTTCAGTTGGTTATTAAAGCAAACAAGAGGCTCTGTACTGGATTATGCATAATTTTCTGTTTAATTAAATATTATACGTACAGGCCCAACATGACACTTCTAATGTCTGTTTTCTGTTTGTAAGAGAGTTATGATTAACTTAATTTCTTGGATTTCTGTGTARTTATTGCTTGTCAGAATAGGAGAAAGCAGGACCCACAGATTAAAATGTGTGTATTGAGACCCTTATTGGATGTTGCTAGTGGTTCAGACTATTATGATTTAGTAAGAGCATTTGTGATATTCTCAGATTAATAAATCTGAAGGGGCAAACTATATTGTAATGACAGAGAGAAGGACTATTTCTTTCCCCAGCTGACAGAAACTCAGGCAGAGTGATTCAGTGCTTGATGCTGTGTGGTTAAACACCAGTAGCTCCTTCCAGAGGTTGAGTTTTCAGGAGAAATACTCTTGTATGTGCCTAAGAATCCCATTCAGATCAGAGGGAGCTGTGTAAAGTTTGTAAATTTATGGTGCATTCAGCTAGTTTTGGTGTTTAGCAAGAAATAGTTTCTTGTCCTCAGTGCTGTGTCAGGAATTTMGAAAAGGTTTGTTTGGCTGTGTGATCTTGAGAAATCAACTGGCATCAATCCAAAGTTTTGACCCAGCACAATTAATTATTTGAATTAGTTCTCTGTCTGTAAAAGGAAAATAACATTATTTCCTTTGGTTTTCTTACCTATCTTATAATTTTGRGAATGATGAGTCACTTATATTAAGTTGTTCTTATAAGTCCTTTTCTTTGACTTCAAGGAACAAATTAAATACACATTTGTCTGGGTTTTAAGCCTTTAAGATAYGTTCACATCATAATGCAGGCTTTTCCACAACCAGGAATGCAGGTARAATACTGAAAAGAAGCAGGAGAGAAAAATCCCAGACATTTTGGTCCCATAGTGATCTCCTGCAGGAGCTGTGTCTGGAGGAAAATTACCTAATCTTGCAAAACTTAGAGTAAAATTCACACGAGTCAGCAACACTGGCAGTTTATTTTGCACATGCACGCTGTGAACATGAAATTCTTTATAGGAGTATAATTTCTTTTATTTGACATTGTCAACCTGCTCTGGGGACTTTCTCTGCTATGGATATGACATTACACAGGTACTTTGGTGCACATGAGCTTTTCCAATGAGTTATTTAAAGAATTTAGAAGAGAAATAATGGTAATGTGAGATCTTTTCCCCCAGATTTGCTCTTGGTACTGAAATTAATTCTGAGGTGATACATCATGGAGAAGAGGCTTCAGATTTTAGAGGATGGGGAGGGAATGGAGGAATTACAAACCTGCCTCAGTTTTTTGGTTTTTTTTTTTTTTTTCTTCTCCCAGTTTTTCTACAAAATACCCCAAAAAAGGGGAAGTTTTCAAGTAGGAAAAGTTAATTTAAACTTAGGCTACAACTAAGTTGTTATGTGTCGCTTAATGAGTGAAAGAGATATTTAGCAAGGAATAAATCTCTTATTTGGCCAGTGTGAAACAGCAGATGAACATAGACAGTCACAAGTCTCTTTTTTCCTCACAATTTCTTAATTTGTATGGAYGAAATTCCTATTTCTGTGTAAAGAGGAGAGCATGTAATCAGTGATTTCTTGTAAGCAATATTTTCAATTAAAAAGTGTCACAAAATGTGTCAGGGTTTTGGCTTCTGTATTGCTTCCAAAAAGCCACAGGAAACAGCAGAACATGCAACATTCATCAAGTCTTATAAATGAAAGAAAACAATTCCTTTTTTGTATTTTTTAACAAATAACCCACATATTTTTTTGCCACCCACAACTTACGAAAAATTCATGGCTGCTCAAAAACCGTTTTACTCATACATTGTTCCAAAAGCCTGATGCAGGCTGGTTTTAAAGTTATCGATGTGCAGTGATTTGATTTATAAATGCTGTAAAGGCAACTCATAACTGTTTCTTTTATAGCATTCATTGTATAATATTTTTTYCTTCAAATTAACTTGTAGTAAAATATATTTCCCCACAAACACGGTGCAATGTAATTAACTTTGCATGAGCTGCTTTTAAGGCAGAAAGTGTTACACAATACAGTTTTTGCAGAATAAATCACCTCTGAGGAAACCAGCAGAGAAAGCTCTTTCCCTTCAAAAGCCTCAGAGCTCAGGAGTTTTGTGCTGTATGATTTTGCAAGTGAAGCTGTAAACAGAGCTGCAAACTCAGGTTTTGGCTGCTGTGCAGGGACCCTCCTTTTCAGTACACTTGCTAAGGCCTGGAGAACAGAGCCTGCTTCCTCAGATRTGTCTTTTTACCTGCATGCCATGGYTTAATAGAACAAATTTATACTGGTGTGTCAGCAACATTTGCATGCAGAAATGCTGTCTCTGGTATCAGAAATSTCGCCTGTGGGTTGCAGCTCTGTCACAGAAAGTGAACAGCAGAGGAGAGCAGTCATCACCGCCTCTCTTTTGCACAGTCAGCCCTAGCAAATAAAAATAACTCCTCACATCATGGCTTGGAGGTTAGACACACCACATTCATTTTAGGTGAGCAAATGCAGTCGTTAAAGCAGGCAGTGGAGCTCTGCAAAGGAGCTCTTTGCAGTACCAGAACATTGCCTGTAATGCCAGACTCTCCCCATCAGCCTCATTCTAGGGAAGCAAAGTAAAGGAAAGAGAGTAATATTTTCATGGCCATTTAAAGTATTTCCCCCAAAAAATCTTTCACTTCTAATATTTCACTTAAGAGGACTATACATCCTTCTTTGTGGAGAGYGAGCAGAGCCTGTGACCATCCACAGTGGCCTCATTTCATGGGAGGATTTTTATCATCATTTTTCTCATTCAAGCAATCTGTCATTGAAGATGTGCCACCTCTGATGCCAGAGATGCCCAAAGGGACTGAATAAACTGAATAGCCTGCTGGGGGGTTCCACAGTAAGGGAATGTTGAGTCCCACATGGCAGTGGGACACAGACACAAAACCAGCTGGATGTTGGCTCATTGCTGTGGAAGAACTCTTTTTTTGCTTCCTTTTGGAAGGAGGATTTCGTGTGCCTTTTACTGCATATTTCACAGCATCCAGCGCAACAGAGATCTGGTTCCTGCTGGGGGGCACTGCAGAAGAATATATTTATAAAATCTGTGTGTTTTTGTGCTGGTAGGAATCGAATGTTATGCTTAGCCGCCAGTGCTGGTAGTGATGACAGTAGTATTTTCTTCCYCAGTTATTACTTATACTTGGTAAAGTAGGTAAACATATTCAAATTCTGTTGTAGCAATGCATGACGCTTATTTCTTCCTGCTCTGCTAGAAATWCACATAATTTTAATGTCAATATAGCTATACAGGTAGTTCCAGATGAAAAGAGACAACTGTACATATTACTTTTTGCTTGCTGTGAGATGGTTTTTTAAATGGAATACCTGGAGAAACAGCCTTTGATTTTTCTAGAAGAGAGACAGTGGGGAGGGGGGGAGAGACTGGTAACTTTAGGGCATTTAGCATTTGCAAAGGGATAATTTAAAGAATTACAGAAGCTGCAACAGATGACTAATGCTTCAGCTGATACTAATTGAAACTTAGAAGTGCCTTCAAATGACAGGTTTGGTACATTTCTTGTTTTGGATTAAAAAAGCCTAAGCCTGGAGGAAGAAATAAAGAAGCAAATATAATAAATATTAAAAAAAAATAAAGTTTCACTTGAAGTTCAGGAAAAACAATTCAGCATGAATTCATGAGATAAAAAAAAAAAAAAAAAATTTAAAAAAAAAATTAAATTAAAAAAAAATAAAGTTTCACTTGAAGTTCAGGAAAAACAATTCAGCATGAATTCATGAGACACTGGTGGAGCTCCAGCTCCTCCTGAGCATAAGCCATTCTGGTCAGCAGTAAAAGCCAGCTATGTCACCAGAGCAGTGAATATTCCACAATTTTATCTGTAGAGACAGATTCCCAGCCAGTGTGAAAAGGTCCTCTTTGCCACCTAAGTTAAGACATTTTACCCCAGCCGCACATCTGCCTTATTGCATCAAAGGTTATTCACAGATTATTGCAAATTATGAACGTGCTGGAGCAGTCCAGGACCACAGGGAGCTGTAGCTGCTTTATTAGTCTAACAGTTAACAGCACAGCCCRTGATGGAAAGTTAGGTGCAGAATGGCATCTCATATAGGCATTATTGTGGCACTAAAATACTCCTGCATGTGATTTATTGCTCCATCAGAACATGCTTCAGGTTCTTTCTGAAATCAGACCTGTGATTCTTCACAAAGCACCTGAGCCATGTAGTCATGGGTCTATAAATATCCAGCAGTCTGTGTTAATGCTGTTATTGTATCTGCCTGTGTTTAAGCAGTTTTGGGTTTTAAAAAGCCCTTAAAATGTAAGATTTTCTCTCTTGACAGCTTACATTTCTTGGGCTTCAAATGAACAAATTGTGGCAGTCAGAGAATCTCTACCAGAAGTACAGCAGGCGTCTCTTCATTGCAYTTTGTCCTGAATAATGAAAAGTATTTGTATTTCTAACAGATCTGGTTGTTCTCATGTGTCACCCTCCTTTCCCGTTCCTTTCTGCTGCTTCTCAGCTTCCAACTTCCCTCCATTGACCTGCTTTATTAGCCCTGCTACTCACAGAACCACTTGTTTTCCCAAAATACGTGAATTTTTTTTTAATTGGTTGACTTTTTGCCCTTTTCACTCCATGCAGTCCCCCAAATAGATTGTGACCACCCTGCACTAAAGATAAGTTGAGTTTCTTGGGTGCACTTCTTGATTTTAAATTTAACAGTCTGTGTAAATTAAAAAAAGCAAGCAAAAATCTACATAGACATTTGATTGAAAAGGAAAGACAAATGCAGAGGTTCCACAGCCAAGCCATTGTTTTATCTGAGCTAGAACTGGTGCTCAAAATCCAAACAAAAACATAAAACCTACCCTAGGCCTCACTTTCTTTCTGACAACTAGAAGTCAAAATTATTCTTCATTATTCTTTATATTTATATTTTATTCAAGGAAAATAGCTATATTTATTTATAATAAAGTATTTTAATATTTATTTAAAAGTTTATTTTACTATTTATGTTTTATATTCCTTTTTTTGGGCAAAATAATTTATTTGTAAGTGCAGATCCCAAATGTTGTTTTCTTTGAAAATGACAGTGGAAAACAAATGAGTCTTGAATTTTTGATGAGGTAGAATTTGGGAAAGATTGCGTTACAAATTAATTTTGAAATATTTCAATCTGTTATGACACAATAAATATTTCAAGTTCAATTTATTTTACAACTTAATAGTGCATTTATTTGCATATTATTTCCTATTGGGTTATTTTCAATGACACGAGAGCCATGTGTTATATTACTTTGCACTACCATGATAGATGTGTCATAAAATAATTCAAAAGTAATGGAAGTTCCATACAGATGAAAAATAAAAAGTAATGAAAACAACACAACAAAATGAATTTCCAGCATGTGCCAGAAGCAGATTTCTTTTTTTTTTTTTTTATTTCTATTCCATATTTAAAATTTGAAGTCAACACAAATTTACACACCCAGAATTTAGCCAGAACAATTCCATTTCTCTGGTAGAAAGGTGTTGTGACAGAGGCTTCTTGACAGGTTCTGCTGTTGAGCTGCTGCAGTCAACAGAAACCTTACTCAACTCCCCTTAATAAAAGGTCAGAGGRCATGGGGGGATGTACCAAATCTAATCAGATTTGCTCAGAAATAGCTGCACATGTTGAATGTTGAAAACTGGGGATGGCCTGCACACYTTCTGTCTGCTAATGAATTACACCCTCTTTACTTCCATTCTTATCTTTAGCAAAGAGAGAAAAACTCTTTTTGGTGTCTGACACTTTTTCAGGCAATTTCTTGCAAAGAGAGATTTTAAAACATTTCTATAAGTACCTAGTTAGCAGTACAAAAACAATTAATCATCTCCAGAGACAAACTTGGCTGGTGTGAATTGACGTGACTGCACGGGGCAAGCATGTGGTTACGTGTATTCTTAGCTAATTTGGCCCATAATCACTGGAAATATTCGTCAGTGAGATTATCTCATATGCCAAGGCTCTTGTGACCAGATAATAATTGAGAAGATTGCTCAGTGAGCCCTCTATTTATGTACATGGGCTGGAAATGACTTGAGCTGAGACTGTAATCTGGAATATCCCCTGGTTCTGGGTTGAGATCAGAGCCAGTTGTTTGGTATTTACTGCTCTGCAGAAAAATACTGCATTCTATATAAAGCTTTTGTGTAGCTGCTGGCAGCACTTGTCCATGGGYAGTTACCTCAATGGCATTTCCATGGTGAGCTCATTTATTTATATCTCTTTGGGCATGACCAGCACACTGGTTCACCAAGACTGCATTGTGGGACTTACTGGGAAAGGCTGGAGCAAAACAGTAGCCAGTTTGCAATTCTGCCTTTGAAAAGTCACAATAAGAAGGAGMCAATCTGATCTAGAAGTCAAATTCACAAAACACAGAGATCAATTAGAACAGGTGTTTCTCTAATTAACTTTCTGTGGAATGCTGCTGATTTCTGATAATGCAGCACGGTGCCTAAACAAGGACAGGGTGCAAAAAYAATAATGATGAAGTATTTGTTGAGTGCTGAATTTGGAAATTACCCGGCTTTCCCGTTAGCTGGTTATCTGTTTTGCAGCCAGATCCTCAGCTGCAATAAACTGATGTCACCCTTTTGAACAAATTTACCCTGGCTGAAGATGGGGCTGTGGTTAATGAGCAGCTGGAGTGGCAGAATTTCTGAATTTCTGCAATTATGGAAAATGACTGCCTGTTGCAAAGGAGGTGACTCAGCAGTGCAGTGGTACTGACATGTCACAAAGAGAAAAAAATATTCAAGGCAAATGCTGAACGGAAGATTACTTATTTGCTGAAATTCTATTATTCAAATTCTGATTGATATTCTGCTGACCTCTAACCCCTACAATAATTCTTTAGTGCARGGACTGTGTGATGCAATTACATACAGATCACTAGATCTGGCATAATTCCTTGATTTATAAATGTGAAAGGTATGAAAGTGGATAACTATCTGATTAGCCTGCACTCACAAAAGGCACTATTAAGYTCCCTTAATATCTTCCACTTAGTGCTTCTTCCTTGAGTCATAGCATAAAATACTAATATGATATTTTAAATCTTAAAAAGAAATGTGATGCTTTGTGCATTGGTGTCTAAAGGAAGAATAGAACTGGTGTGGATGACCCAAAAAGTCCTTTAATTCTTGAATTCCTATAAATGAAAAGTTGCCTCAGATGGAAAAGTAGTGCAGGAAAASCAGGAGTTGACATTTTTAAATCATCCTTTTCTGAATGAAAAGTGTAATGAATGCAACCCAGAGYGGTAAAATATGCATTTATTCATAACATTTTTTTCAAGAAAATGTAGTCTTAAACCCTACACAAGATAGTAATTTATTAGAAAGTTGACTATACTTAGACTTAGGTCTAGACTGAAAGTTAAGAAATTGTAGGGAAAAACTGGCTTGACCATCAGACATGAAGAAAATACCAAATAAGAGCAGAAATCTGTCTTGCTTTAAACAAACCAAGGATGGACTCTCTGCTTTCTCTTCACATATTTGAAAAATGCTGAAATAGAGGAAAGAAAAGGTTATAACACTTTCAGAAATAATTCAGAAGAATGAAAGGACAGTAAGACTAATAATTACAGTGAAATATTCCAGGGTGTTTTATTCAGTTAGCACAAAGGGTAATAAGAGCAGACGCTTTCCCAGTCCTTACAATTCCTTAGCTTGTATTGATGTACAGTGAAAAGAACAAAAGATAATTAATGATCTATGAAGAGAATACTCTTAGTAGYATGCTGGTGTCTCAGCATCCATCTCCTCATTGATCAATATTAGAAACTATAACTTCACTGGTTGTTATATGGGGTCTTCAAAAAAAAGGACACAGAATTATCAAGATCATAAAAAAATGTATTTCATTCTTTTGTGGCTACAGCATCATTATTCTGCCTGGGAAAGGACACTGCCATTCTTCTCTGTCACAGCCCATTTTGAAGGGGGAAAGTATTTGTGTTGCACCCSAAGGACACACTCACCGGCTCCTGGCCGGACAATGGGAGTGCTCTGTAACTTTTAAACACCTAAGGCATGTGGATGGCTCTACAGGTAGACCTAAAASACGAGCTTAGATTAATTTTTAATTGCTGAAGTTAGGTGCTGCCACAGCAGGATTTGGGGAGGAGAAAGCACTGATTGTCTCAGGATGAAAAAAGGAAGAGTGAGGTAAAGGTAGAGTTGCTCACAAGGGCTGGACTAGATATTTTKAACAGATTGAGAGCAGCTCTGCCCTGAAGTCAAAACATACTCAGGAGGGCTGGAGGTGGAGACCCTGGGCTCTGTTTTGAGTAAGCACTGTTCTGAAATTATGCTAAGCTTTACAGTTTTTCAGCTTTTTTTGACTAAATTGGATGATCACCTCTCCAGAGCATGGCTTGGGCCCCACCCTATCCCAGAACCCATCATGGTGAGATGCTGATCTCCTGTTGGGATGCAGGCCCTGCAGAAATGTGGCTTATCCTGTGTTTAGAAAGTTGGATCATCCTCCATCAAACTGGAAAAGACCATCCCTGTCCTCCAGCTGGCAGTACCAGCTCTGAGCGCCTGCACATCTGTCCTGTGCTGGGACATGTGACAGCTTTTGATCTGCAGTCTTGTGGGCTGAATAGCTACTGCCAGCTAACAGCACTTGTATCCATATCTGATGGATTCTGGGCTYCAGGCCTCACAGGGGTGAGATTACAAAGTGTGAGAAAGCAATTTCAGACATTTTAGAGGTTTTGAGAACTTAATCCCCTGCAGCTCCAGTATTCAAATCCACGGAGGTTGCAGACACGACAAGAAAAGGCACATGTGGGATGTGCTGTTCTTGGGAATTGTTGCATGCAATGGCTTAAGTGCAATAAACACAGGTAAAATATWTTCTTTCCTTTTTGAACTAAGATAAAATGGCTTCATCTGTTGTTTCCTGTAGTTTGGCAAGAACAAGATTCCAAGGGCAGTGTCTCTTGCCTGGCCTAGTATTGTTCAACATTGTTTGGGTCAAGACAGGTGTTGGGGACAGGGAAAGGGCAATCCTTGGTTTCAAGGATCCCAGGGGATTCTTGATTTGGGTGGAGTTGGYATTGCTTAGCAGCCACATCAGAGACATATGTCAGAGTTCAAGTGAAGTTTCAGMAGTTTCTGCAAATAAGGACTTTTCCAATGYCCCGTAAAACCCTCTGTAAGTGTGGAAAACAAAGTGCCCTCATCTAAACTCAAGGAAAACGGTAGGAAAAAATCTGTACTTTGCTACCTTTTAGCACAGGTGTCATTTTACGTCTTTAGATCATTGAAATCCGTGTTGAGCTCTCTGCCTGTTCACATTATTACTGAAAGCAAGGTGGATTACTCATAAGTACTAACAGCACATTTATTGTATATTTGCGTGGGGTGTCAAATTATATAATAGTAAACTTTTCTTTCTGTACTGATTTGTTGCTTTAGAGTCAGCAATTTTATTTTGTTGCATCAGTATTTCTCCAAACGCAATCTTTTCAACAAAACAACCTATGTTAAGGTGCTGACTGATCTCTAATAGGAGAATTTCTTACATTCTTTGCTATTCTTTTGTACAATTATTGTTACAATCCACTAATAGGTAGCTTAACATGCTTCTTTCTCAAAAGTCACATTGCCTTTCCTTGTAAAGAAAAGATAAATCCAAGTGTTTCAATCTAGCAAATTCTGTTTTCTCAGATAATTTGCACAAAGTATATTAAGAAATCARTATACATGATAAAATAGAGCATAARAAGCYTCCAGACTGCCCTCTAACACTGTGACACCTGAATTCCTTCAGTGCACATGAACAAAAGCATGCAGAAGCAAACTAATTTGAGGCAGAAAGGACAGAACCTGCCACTTTTGTTCCAGAAAACCCCTTCATGTCTCTAGGAGATGGACCTCAGCATGACTGAACCCAGCTTTAAAGCTAAATCTTTCAAATGTTCCCACTGGTTTGATCTTGGGGGCAATTATTGCATCAAACAGGACCTGCAGCTTTCCCTCTATGACCCTTGTGATTTTACCCTTCCATCCACCAAGCAGAGGTGGTCCAGGTAGTGTATAAGCCAAAAGCGAACAATCCTCAATAAAATACCAACCTGTGAAAGCAAATTTTTGGATTTGTTTCATTTCAGCCTGGAGACCTTGCAGACAAATTTAAGCATCTCTTCATTAGAGGGGTGGAGAAGGRATCCCAAAGTGAAAAGAAAGAAAAATTAATCTCCATGCATTTTGCTTTGTTTTCCAGGTACCTCCAGCATCTACTCTTCTTGATGTGAAACACAAATTTCACAAAGCATGTAAGTACTGTGGCCACCAGGCTGGAGGCATGGTTAGAGGCTTTTCACTTAGAGAAAATGTCAAATTTATTTTTCACGGTTCTCACACAAAAGCTGAGACTGGCTTGACAGCTCCAGTGCTCAATAAGAGCAGTGTTTGAACTAAGRTTCTGTTGTAGTTACTGCAGATGGGAGAGACTGGAAGGAGAGAACTGCATAATTTATCACTGCCAGCACATGAGGGGCAGYAGTTTTTATCTTGTTTTTAACGTTACACAGTGTCAATTCAAGAACAGTATTGCATTTGTTCTCVCAGTGTTGTATTGGATAAACTTCAATAACAATAGACTGTTCCAGCTCCCTTAAACTGACCACATATACCAAAAAGCTGCTGCAGTGGGTAATTTGAGTTCAGAGTGATTAAATAATGTTTGGATTTAGGTTAGATACACGGAAGAAATTCTTTATGGTGAGGGTGGCGAGGCACWGGCACAGATTGCCCAGAGATGTTGTGGATGTCCCATCCCTGGAAGGGTTCAAGGCCAGGTTGGATGTGGCCCTGAGCAATCTGGTCTGATGGGTGGCATCTTAGATACTGAGCTTTCATTATTTTAACCCAAAAAATGGTGTGTGTTCAACTAAAGGCTAAATGCCTTTTACAAAAAAAAAAAAAAAAAGGTTGTCAGGGTTGTCAGTCACTAATAATCTTGAGTTCAGAGTAGGGTAAGTAGAAAAAGCATTATGCTTCTCCTCTGTCCTTAGAATTTTATGAAACACTAAAGCTTAAGGCATCTGTGGTTGCACTCTGGTTCAGCTGATGAAGCGAAAGGCTGTTAACCTGACTGCTCTAAAGTTACTTATTTTCCCTCCCTGTAAGGGCTTGTAAAATACAAAATGGCAAAAGTTCAAAAGCCACGCTGCTAAATATGAAAAGATCGAGTGCATAAGTTTTAATGTTTCAGTAAGGGTATGTCCTCCCATCAGTTTGTCAAATGCAGTGCACTTCTGCCCAGAATCTCTTAAATCAATTGGAACTGGATTTATATTGATGCAGTTTAAATCAGCTGGAGAACACTGGCACACAAGTTGAYGCCAATATAACTGTAATGAAGTTTTAAATGGATTTGGGCTAAAATGATGCAGGGTTGTGTATGAGCCATTTGAATGGCACCTGTTTTGATATTAAGAGGCATTCTGCTCTTCAAGTACCCCCAGTGATGTGAGTGGAGCTGAGTATAAAGGGAGACAGTAAGCACACAACAAAGCACAGTGCACATCATCAGCCAAACCTCTGGCAGTGCAGCGTTTTACAGCAATGGAAGGGCTGGCAAGTGCCTCCAATGCTTCTTCAGTTCTCAGTTTTTTACGTCAATTCCTCCCATTCCCGGGAGTACCCCATATCAGCGTCCTGTGTGTGTCCTTTCTTCTCATTTCAGCTCRTTGCTTTGATCTCTCTTTTCTAGTTCAAGCCTGGATGTTGTTGTCTCRCGAGGTTCTGCCCCTCCTCCTCCTTTCCCAGTTGCAAAGATCAAACCTTCACTTTTTTTTCTCTTTGCATAGTTAGTGGGATGACAGCTAACAGAATGTAGTTCTCCCAGGCAAGGGCTGAGAAGGGGCTGCAGCTGATCTGTGGGTKCCTTTGGTTAGCACGCTATTTTGTGCTAGCTCATGCATTCATTTCTGTCATTTTGTGTGTGCCAGACTCACATGTTCCCCTATAATCTCTCATTAAACACCCTCCCACGCACACCCCCTTACAGTCTCCCTGTCTTCATACACTCTCCTTTGATCACCCATGCAATTAAGATTTCTCCTCAGCTGGTGTCTTGTCAGCCCTTCAGTGAGAGGAACCCCTGTGCAGCAATTTCACAAGCATCATCTCTGTCACCGATCAGGGTTTGCTGCCTGATTCAGGAAAGGAGGAAAGAGACTGAATTATGAATTGTAGCACAGGCTGTTAATCATTAAAATAAAAGAAATGAGAGGCAAATGACACGTGCCATCTTACTGCTAAGTAATTTCTAAGTTAGTCAGATATTAGTTTGGATTTATATAGAAGGCAGAATATAGGTTAAGACATCCAGGAGCAAATGCTGAAATATTCCTCAGCCCWCATTCAGCAAAACTGTCTCCACTGAAACAACCCCAGCAAGGCTTTGTGCTTTTCGTGGCACTGAGTTCAGGGGGGCAATCCCAGTTTTATCATTGGCAGTTCAGGGATCTTAGTGGAGAATAACCATTTAGGACAAACTGCTGTTTTAATGGGAATTCAGAGGCTTTTTCCAGAGTGAAGCTATTTTGAATCACCCCTGGCTGCTGTAGCCATGGGAAGGATRGGCAGCACCAACTGGGATCAGCCCAAAACAGCAGAATTCCTGCTGCAGCCCCCTCCAGCCATCAGCTCCACAGGGGCTTTCTGGAACAGATGTTAGAGCCAGGCTGTCACCCTTAATAGCAAACATCACACCTGCCCACCACGGRTCTGCCTAATCCTTTTAAAACCTACTTACAGTTGTGGCCTCAGCAAAATCCTCTGGGAAGGAGTTCCACAATATAAGTGTGTTGTGGACAAATGTCTGCACTTGTACAACTTGATATTTTCTGCCTGAAATTGAGTGGCAGCTGAGTGCCAGGGTACCACCGGCCATCACACTGTGTTGTCTGTATTGCTGYGCACTAGGAGACTTTACTAGAATTTTCCTCATTCCTCTGGCTAGCTGGCAGAGATGGAACCGAGCCAAAAMCTAAGTGTACAAGAAAGAAATCTCTTGACCCATTTTCTCAGTTCTTATAATGAGTTAGGTACCTGGCATTTTCTTTATCTATACAGATTATGTTTTCAATGGAGAAAGAAATACCTTGTAGGCTAAACTTCCCGAGCTCTTGTCCTTGGCAATAACTTTTCACCTTTAATTTATTTTAATCTTTGCAAAACGTATTGGACTGCTGGGGGAGGAAATCTTACYGATAGAAAATGAAAAACTGTAATAATAATGCTAATTCAAGTATCACATAACTAAAATAAAATACCTCTAGAACAGGTAATATAGTGGAGACAGTGATCATTAAATATTTTCAAGGTTACTGCATGAAAGTTGCTGAAAAAGCTCTTGAAAGAAGAGGAAAAATGGAAAGGAAGGGGGGAAATAAGTTCTTGGCAGTACTGTAAGGAACTGATGGAGGCAATCTACTGCACAAGGGGGACAGCAGAACTGGAACTGTGTTTTGAAGCCAGAAGGGTGAGCCAGAAATTGCCCTCTGGGCAGAGGGAGCAGGCAGAAAAGGAAGGAAGCCTGGTGATGGGTGGAAGAAAAAAGGGAACTCCAATAGACAATTGAAAACATCGTGTCAAGGGTAYCTGGTCTGCAGAGGGAAATAAAGTGCTCAAGGAATAAAGAACCTCTAAGCTAGCAGAAGTTATAAAGGGCATTTAAAATAAGCAATATCAATGAAAGAAAATCATTAAGGCAGAAGTTGTCAGTAGATGGCACTCAAGAATAAACAGCATAATTTCTGAACAAAATGGAACTTCAGCATCTTGCTATACCATCTTATAACTGCTCCTCACAGGTATTTCTATGGTGATCCTGGGAGCTATGTTCCCTGGAATGCTGCTGAAATATTTTCAGTTGCTTTTCTCTAGAGAGAGGACAAAGAAAAAACAGACCAATTCCTTCTTGGCGATGGGACCAATCTCTCCTTTAGCCCTTCCTTACAGCAGGGCAGTGTGTCAGGATTCATCTGCCAGGTCTTGCCTGCTGCTCTCATCCTGCTTGCTCCCCAGCAGGCACAGGAGAACCAGCAGCCCCACAGATCCCATCCYCCTGCAACCCCCCTGCTCAGAGCACTCCCTGCACAAAAACAAGACCAGAGGCTCCTGAGCAGGCCCTTCCGAGGCACAATTCCACCAAWCCTCCCCAACACTCCCAGGAGCCTGAATATGTTTGTTGCCGAATGCAGGCAGATACAGTCTCAGAAGGCAAACAGAAGCAGAAGTGCCATATCACACAATTCTTTTCCCTGTGCATATTCTCCCTCCTTCCCTTTTGGAAATGACCTGTTCCTGCCTTGAGCTCGCTCCCGTCCCCAGCTCCTGTCAGTAGTGCTCAGCTCAGGCAGTGCTCAGCTGCTGGAAGGAGAGCAGAAWTTCCAAACCAACAGGTTCTTGTCCACCCAGAGCCCTGAAGCAGATCTCCAAACCCCAGAATGGCGGAAGCCATGCTGACAGGGAGAACAGCAAGGACGAAAATCTCTCATTACTTAGAAATCAAAAAGCAAGCTTTGTGAGTACAGCTTAAGGAACGAGAAGTACTAAAGTTAATTCTTTAGTGGAAAAAGTCCTTTTTCTTTCCTCCTTTCTAAAAAGGCTGCTGAGGCTTTCCATGCTATGAAGGTGCAACTTTTCTGGTTTTAAGGACACCTGAGATCTAGCAGCAGGATTCCACCAGTAAGGGCATAAGGAATAACYGTATTTTGTCGGGCCTGTGCTGACACACAAGAGCAGGCTGCAGAGCTGCTGCTGGAAAGGAGCACTGCACTGCATCCTGTAATTCCCTTCTGGAGGCTGGCTGTGATGTTAAACTGTGAGGCTCAGAGAGGTGAGAGAGGATGCTGAGGGGATTAGTCATTAAGAGCAGTGCCAGGGAGAGCRGTGACTGCTAAGCCAGTCCTTGCCTGGCGGCTCTGTATAATCAGGACTGTCTGATAACACAGTCCTGCAGTCCCTCTGATTTCTCCACACTGTCTATTACAGCTGGGTTCTCAGGTTGCAGAAAGTTAATGAAATCTGTCAATTTTGATGCCTGGAGAGACTCATGTGCCTGATGAATACATCTGCTGGGGACTCAGAGAGGCTGAATTATGCTATTTATGGCTCGGCAAAGTTGACTTCATAGTCTTGGTCTGCCAATCAGCCATGTGTCTCACAAACCAAAGAGACCCAAATAAGTTATATCTAGGGCACAGAGCCTTCCAGAGGGATCTTTCTTCCGTCCTATATTAGGAGATCAGGCTTTGAAAAAGCCAAAATTTTTGAAAGAGGGCATTGATCTGATCCCACCATGAGGTGCCTCGAGCTGGATGCACTCCCCGGACAGAAAGGCAGCTACAAAGTCTATAGCTTTTATCAGATCTCAAACTCCTTCCTCCCTGATTGTGTCCTAAGTAGTTCACACTAGCCCAGAATCCATATAGGAAGTTTTCGAAAGGACAGACAATATCCTGCTGTGCAGGCGTGTGGTTACACAGCTCAGAGGCCCAGAATTACGTCCCCAGCACAAATTCTCAGAGCACATTGGGCTGGCAGTCACATCCAGCTATTGTTTCCAAGAGATTCTCCCCRCTCTGCATTCGTAACAACTGAATTGGAAATTAAACAATGAAGGGGAATCGCTGGGGATGGGCAGTTATTACAAATGGGCACCAAGAAGTACAGTGATTTCATCAGTGTAAATTGCTCATTCATCTGTGTTGACTTTGTAAATGGGAATTACTAGATTAGGAAGAAACATGGTGTTTATTCCATCTTATATTTACAGTTTATTTTCCTTCTGTCTTAGTCACACAGCAGAGATCAATAGAACACTAGTTTTCTGATGAATTTCAGTATCCCTCAAATTTACTTCTCTATGCCTGTCAATACAACCCAGTTTATCAGAAACTCCTTGAACTTCTTGTTACTGACACAAMGAGGCTTGTATATCCCGAAATTCTTTACTTTTTGCTTCCCTGCTCTAAGCACAAAGGAAGCAACAGCTCCTGCCACAAATCTCAAACTGTTWGCTGCCCTCTTCCTTCCCAGCTCACAATCAGAGATCTCATCCATGAGTAAATTTCTTCCTGCCTGTGCAGAACATGCCTGTGCAGAACCAGGACCCAAATTCTTGCCTTGGAATGGGTCTTTACTCACAAGACCAGGCTGTCCATGTAGCTTCATTTCTATCCTGTGCAGGRAGAACCATCAGGAGGACAACTTCCCCTCAGCTTATTTGGGACATATCTGTGCAAATCCTTCAATACAAAATATGGGAGTCTGTCTGCTGGTACAGATTMGTGTGACTTGAATTTATGGCTCAGCTGTCAAAATAATTTAAGCTCTCCCATGAAAGCTGGGAGGTTTTTTTTCACTTTTTTTTTCAACAGCAAGTCAGAAAATGGGAATGGCATCATTGACCTAATGGTGTTAAAAGAAAGGAGAAGCCAAGCTGGGTTAGCCTCATGATTTTAATCTTCAGAGTGAATGAAGATTTACCTTATACTCAGGCATCACACCCCCATTCTGTGCTGGAGTTATAGAAAACCAATTCTGGCTTTTTTCCAAGAGGGACAGCCAATGCATGGAGCCCATCCAGAGTGCATACACCCTCCAGAAGGTTCTGTGCACTTCACAGACACTGTTGGGCACTCTGAGCCGTGCTCATCAGTCTCCCATTCAAGCACAACTCATGTGTCTCTTGACCCTGCTAAGGCCCAGTTTTTGCATTTGGACATTTCTGTCTGAGGTGCTGAGATAACAACGGTGAGAGCCAGCACCAGACCAGGCTTTTGCAGTTCATTTCTCTGCTRAGCACTTGAATCTCACTCTAAGTTGTGGAGAAAGAGATGCTAAAGCAGTCTGAAAAGCACCTGATCAGACATCCAYGAAGTTTTGCTTTCTGAAATACACAAATGGTTACAAAAATATTTCCATTATGTATTACATTAGGAAACTATGGTRGAGGTTTGGTTCACACAGATGATTTAGAAGCAGGGCATGTAGAATCTTAAGCAAGACTTCTAGAGTCAGATTTTAAAAGCATTTTAGTCTTCTAAACATAATAATAAAAGCCAGAAGGCCCCCTGGGAGTTTTGAAGTCTCCTGATTAACACTGAAATGAATGTGATGTTTAAGACTCAGGTCTTTAGGACTCTCCCGATGGGAATCATGCTATTGACAGGGGTGAGTTGTGTGGTAGACACTTTCTCCCTTTTGAGCTTCATTTTCTCATTTGTAAAATAAGAATGATTAACCTCCCTTTCATCCACCTCGGGATCTTTTGTCTGTTTCGACTGTGATCCTGCAAGAAACATTTGGGACAAAGAATGAATTAAATATATGTTTAATGACCTATTGAACCAGAAGGAGTAAGGTGTCTAAGTCACAAAAGCCAAGATTCATTAAACCCTGATAGAAATAAGATGACCTTCAGAAAACCAGCAATATCTAAATCAGCAGTGGAAAAAGTGAAGATCAACTCAAGAAGTTTAATGAAAATTCACATTATTTCTCTTTTTTTTTTTTTTTTTTTTTTTTTTTTTTTTTTTTTTTTTTTTTTTTTTTTTTTTTTTTTTGACAGCTGCTGCATCTGGTATTATTGCATTTCATTAGCAGGATTACAGATATCATTTCAGATGAGTAACATAATAAAAGAAAAGGCAGCAAATCTATTGAGATGTAGCTTGAAGCAGAACTGTCCCCYTCTGCTCTCTGGGATATTGTTCCCAGCTGAGATTTACAGGGCTCTAACAATGCATCACAAATGACATCCTATGTAAACAACTGGAGAACAAATGTGAGATGCTATTTAAATGCCTCATTAGGAAAAGGAAATTTCATAGCTWGATTCTTTGCTTTTCTTGACTTTGCAGTAGATTTAATTGACARATCTAGATGAAAAACATAAAAATTTGTTTACCAGAATTGCCTGTTATTATTTACAATGTGTCTTGTATTAGTGCCTATGGATCAACTGAGAACATTACAGTAGAAGGCCCTATAGAAGTAATCCACGCCAGAGAATATCCAGTCTTAGGGAAAATGAGGAATTAAAGCTTACTTAACTGTTAATAGAAGATGCCACAGTAGTTTTAAGTTTCAAACTGCTCCTACATCAATTTAAACTCAGATATTAACATATTTTGTCTGAAGAACAGACCCATTTCCTGTGTTAACCTGGTGYTCACCAGCATTCTCATGTGGGCTTAATGTTCATTCGAGGAATACTAAAAGCCCCAGTGTGCCTTCATTAGTGTGGAAAGAATCTCATGTCCATTAATAAGACAGGTGTCTGTTGATTATGGCAGGGTCAAGATCACCTCAGGCTGTGAATGTGCTCTGCATCCACAGYAGGTTTTTCACTGGACTCCCTCCCTGTGCTGCAATTCCAGGGCTAGGAATTCCCCCCAAGAGCAAGGGGGAGCTGTTCAGAACTGCACATGAAAGATCTCACCCTGTGGTAGTGTTTTGTTTTCCATTTATTTATTTGCGAGCTGCCTCCCTTATCTATAGCCTGTTTATTTATTTATTTTCCTATTTGGGCACAGGGGGAAAGAAACCCTAAGAACAACCAAAATAAGAACTCTTTCAAACAAAATATGGTATTTGCAACTGTTTCGAGTTAATGAAAGCAATGCATCAAAGACAAGAAGGTGAACAAATGATTCCCAGTAAAAATAATGTAGCAGAGTTTTGCCTCTTTCTAAATTGTCCCCAAGTTGCAATGATATTGAATATATTTTCTGTTGGAAATTATTCACCACAGAAATAAATGATGTGTGAGTTATGCTGGAAAAGTGTATGTTACTCTGGTTTAAATACATGGTAGTGGAAGGCAGTGTTTTTTTATGTTCTGCCATTAGAGTGCAAGTTCAGAGTGCACAGAGAGTCTGGATGAGCTGTGTCTGTAACATTTACAGAGGGAAAACAGCAGAGGTGTTCAAAGGCCATGAACTGTTTGCCATCTAGATTGAGATGAAACGTCATCCCTCAAATATGAGAGTGAATGCTCACCAAGCAGTGTCACCACAATCAAGTCCCTCATGGGCTGTGTCCATAAAGCTGTGGAAAAAAAGCACTTTGCTGATCAGCTTTTAGGTTGGGAAAGACTTCTGAGATCATTGAGTCCAACTTTGACTGATCACCATCCTTAGCACTGAGTGCCATGTTCAGTTGTTTCTTGAACACCTCCAGGGATGGTGACTCCACCAGCTTCCTGGGAAGTCCATTCCAATTTTAGAAACCTTTCCATGAAGAAATTCCTGCTGATGTCCAGCCTGACCCTCCCCTGGTGCAGGTGAGGATATATCCTCTCATCCTGTTGCTAGTTGCTTTGGAGAAGAGCCTGACCCCCACCTTGCTACCACATCTTTTAGGGAGTTGTAGGGAGTGATAAGGTGCCCCCAAGACTCAGAGCAGTGCTTTTGAGGCACAAAGGCCTTTCCACAACCTAAGTAAAGAGGTGGGATAGGGGAATTAAACCAGCTCTAATAAACTTTTCCCAGGAAGGACATGGGAACATGACAGCCTCTGGCTYGCCTGCTCATGTCTGATCTGCTGCCAGAGCAGGGCAGGTCTCTGCTGCCTTTTTCCTCACTGCTCCTGGAGAAATTACTATTTAGCCCYGTTCTTAGTGGACATTAATTTTCAGTGTGATGGATTTACCAATGAGTTTATGAGAAATTAATTTGTACTGAGAACAAAATCATGTCAATTCAAATGTGTTAATTGTTGATGGCATTTGTGTAGCCATTAGATACAAAACCCACTTTGCTTTGGGGGTCAGCAAGGGAAAGCATCCTGATTAGCTTWGTGGCTGGAGAGAGCATTATCCCCTGGATAGTCAATATTGAAAGAAAATTATACTTAATTAGCATATTTTGTTGGCTAATTGACTATGGAATGCTTTTAAAGAAACAGCTTGAGCCCAGRGTAGGACTCTGCCCAGCACACCAGYGGGGATGGCACAAASGAGCTTTTGAGCCATCTTTGCTGTATCAGCCGTGATTGTTGGACCACTGTGTGCTTTCTGCTGCTGGAATACAAAATCAGCAGGGCCCCAATCCCGCAGTAATGTGTGCTGGCACCCGTCTGCATTCAGGCAGCACTGGGTTCAAACAGTGACCTCACCAGCTCTCTGCTCTCTGTCCCTCCTGCATCTCTGCGGAGAGCTGCTGCCCAAATCAGCCGTGCTGATTGCAGCAGGAGCCACAGCAGAGCTTTGTGAAGGGAGGGAGCAGTGACCTGTGTTATCAGTGTCCTGAAGCACAGAGTATCTGCACCATTGTGAGGCTCAGCACTGCTTGTTCTCTCAGAACCTGGCACGAGATGAGCATGAACAAAGGTTTTAMAAGAGGCAACATTTTAAAACAGGCCTTTGTATCCTACTGCTTGAGTTTCCTGAGAGCACCAGGGTGGACAGATAGCTGTGTTTAAATGCTCTGCTTTGCTGTCTCGTCTGGGCTGGCTGCTCCACACCAGTACAGATAGCTGGGCATTTATGGATTGAGATAGACAACAACTGATTCCATAAACTGCCAAATATTAAGCTGCTTTAAAAAAAAAATCCTGTGTTAGAATATGGACAAGAAGACAGAGAATGAAGGATATTTTTCACCCCTGAAATATGTTTGGTTTGGCAAATGTATGTTCCTTAGTGCTGTTTCTCTTGTTTGTGTTGCCCTCTGTGTGAAGGCTTCTCTGAGTTTGTATTTAGGAGAAGAATCCTGCTCGAGGTCTCACATCCCTCTGATACCAGAACAATTATCTTTGTTGCCTTTTCCAGCCTTGTGGAGATGAGAGAATCAAAGGCAAAGATAATTACCAGAATACATATCCTGGCATAAATTACTCATCTCTCTCTTAATTTGGGCTGGCATTTCAGAGCCAGAACAAACCCAGCTGCAAATGGAAGCAAAGTGTGACCCCTGTGGGGCAGTGTCACCWCAGGGCTGGCCCCCACCCGACACAGTCACACACTGCTGTCCTGGCCACCCCTGCACAGCACCAAACCCTCATCACTTCCTGACCCCCTTGCAAGGAGAAAGGCAGACCCCACGGGAAAGTTCCTTCCAGCTCCAGCTTGTCAGAGTATCTATTTTCTTGTTTCTCTGTATTCTGGTCTATGGCTGTTATTAATGAAATAAAAGGTGAGCATCATTCCCTTTCCTTTCCTTTGCCCACGCACATTAATTTAAATGCAAATTCACACAGAAAGATCCAAATTAATTATGCTTTCTGCAGCAGGCTGCATGGAAAATGGAAATGCACAGGGCTAGCTTTTCCCTTTTCTCTCTTTTTTTTTTTTTTTATTTTAAATTTTTTTTGGAAGTGCAAAGGAAAAACGATGTAGCAAAAATATTAACATATGCACGTAAATGTTGCATGCTTGCTTGGTTTTTTTTTTTCTTTTTTTTTTCCCTGATGCTTTTTGCTTGTCTGAGTTTCCACAGTTGCTTTCAGTTGCAGACTGTTTCAGAAAGAATATTGAAAGGTTAATCTGTTAGTGACATAAATTGACATCTAAATGRCAAATAATATTCTGTTTACCACTAACAAGAATCAATCTCCATTAAGAAAAACTATGCTGACTCTTAAGAAATTTGTCCATTATTGCCTGATCAGAATATAGCTGAAGTATGAGATTTTAAATGTTTTCTTCAGCGGGGAAAAAAGGCATGGRGGGAGTGAAGTATTCTGTTCCTGAACACATTCAGGCATTTATATAAGTTTTTTTTAAAAATTAAAATGCAATCAAGTAAATTTGTGGCTCCAAGGGCAGTGCAGAGTCTCACAGGTTGGAGTTTCACCTCTGGGCACAGTCACAGCAGCTCAACTGCTCCCAAGAACCAACATATGACAAGGCTGTCCTGTTTGCCAGATTCTGGGCAAGAAAGGTGAGATTCTGACACTTTTTTTTTAAGGGGAGAGGGTGCAGGCCACTTCACTGCCCTCTCTCCCTTGGCAAGCAGCGTGGTTGTAGCTTGATGAATTCAGGTATTGCAAAAGCCAGAAGAAAGGAATGGAGGCCTATGATCAAATAGCTCATTTTTCAAATTCCACATGCCATTAGGAAAGTGCTTTTTTGTGTCCCCATAGCAACCAGAGTTCAAGGTGCCTTTGTAAAACACATGGCCAAAGATCTTCCCAGGAAAGCTCACAAATGAAACAAAGCAGAGAAAATACTCAGAGAAAAAAGCTGACAAAGAAAAGGGATTTATCCAGCTCCTAGCTCTGGAGCCATTAAAAACAACATCCATTTCAGTACTCTGCTGAGATTTAACTGAACAGGGCACACTGGATCTACTCTTTCCACTAACTTCCCATAAAAACATGGATCCAGTTCAGGATCTGCTCTCACCCTTTAAATATTCTGATACACCCTCTCAAAGGTCCTCCTGCCACAAAACCACAGCCCAGCTGRATGATCCTGGATCCAAACAGTGCCTTCCCAAGGTCAGCCATGTGCCCTAAAGACCTAGCAAGAGATGGAAGCAGCGCACAGTTGGCCGCTCTGGGCTCAGGAGCTCAGCCTGGTGTCCGGCCAGCCCAGCTGAGGGGATCTGGAGGGCTCCTGGCCAGAGCTGCTCTCTGCCCCAGCCCTGGAAAACACACCCAGGCGATTGTGCTGGCACTTAGTGGGTCAGAGCAGCAGAGCATCTCCTGGCCTGCAGCCAAAGAGGGCCTGTGGAGAGGGGCCATGAGAAGAGAGGCTGTGGCCCTGCTTGCCCCGGGCTTGCTGCTGAGAGCTGCAATTCTTCAGGTGGCTCAGATTGCAGCTCTCAGCGGCTGCCGTTTATTACAGCAGGGGCAAGCACAGTTAGTAATCACCTCAGATTCTTTCTCTCTTGATCTTGTGGCCGTGCTCAGTTTTACTGTGGTTCCTTGGGTGTGCTTCGCTTTCTGCCATCATGCTCAGAAATCAACTGCGGTGTTAGCACAATAAATCACACGGCCTTTTCTTCCAAATAAAAGCAGAAAGCAATAGCTTCGAGTCATTTTGGCACCCTGCTTTCCTGCTGCCAGCTCAGTGAAGCAAGAGGATGCACACTTGAGCCCTGCAAAGGCTGTGGTTGTTAGCAYGGGGGTCTCTCCATCCTTATTTTCTCAGAACGGCTCCTGGGAACACTCAGACACGGCTGCTGCCACCAAGGGAAGTGACACTATGGCCACTAAGGTCACAGGCGTGGGACAGCTGTACTTGTGTAAGGTTTACTTGTGTAAGGTTTACTTGTCAAGGCACGTGTTAAGATAATCTGCCTGTCTCTATATGTTATGACAAACTAAAATGCAAATCTTTCCTAGCAAACCCTTCTTATTGCCGCATGGATATCAAAAGTGCCATCTGGTTGAGGTCATGGAACACATTTCAGCCACTCTCAGTTCACGTGAGCAAGTGCTGTTACATTTCTCAGCTCATGTAGAACACTTCTGTGATCAGATAAGGGAGGTTGGTGCCGCAGCAGTTCCTTGGAATTTCCTCCGTTTCTGCAAATTTAAACAACATGCTGCTGATGATTGATTATAGTAATTTCGTTGTTCATATCACCCTATTCATATCACAGCAGGTATTGCTTGTAATTATTAAGGCTATTTGTTATTAGAGATGCATGGGTGGTGGAATACAATGAGAAGCAAACAATTTAACTGGTAATAAAATTAGCTGATGATGGAAAGTCAATCTGCTAATTATCTCCAAATTGTGTCTGTCAGCTGTGTTTTGCATTTCTTAGACTCCTCGCTCCCCAGTGGAACAGTTTTTGCAGGTCTGCATTCTGAGGAGCACACTGAATTCCCCAGCAGGAGGGGTCTTCATCCTGTTACACCTCTGGCCTCATACAGGTTCACGTAACTTCATAATTACTTTGTGACAAATAGGCATTTGATTCTGTAATTTACTGCAGAGCAGACAGTGCAGTGATTTTTTTTTTGTAGAAGATTCTTTATGAAACTTAATAAAAATTAGGCCAATTCCTCCAATTTCATGACTATTGGAAAGCACCAAGGTGGAGCACATATTAAAGTCAATTTGAGTCATRTGGGTAGAATACCTTTGGACACTCTTAAAGCTGCATATGGGCTTTTCTAACAGTCCTTGGTTCCTAGGATTGTCAGCTGATCCATTTACTGGGATTCTAGTACACAAGCAGGGAAAAAAAAAAAAAAACCATGTGGGCAGCAGGACCAGTAGATCTTGGTTTTCCGTGAATTTTTGTTCAGTGGTATTGTCAGCTGGGCATGGCACTGAGGCTGTCATTTTAGGTAGTATTTGTATGGTTGTTTGACAGCACTACATCTCCTTTTTACAGCCACTATTAATGGGTAATTCCATAGTTGGCGGTGGGAAAATTAAAGGTGGCTGTCAGTTTTTATGTTTCCTGTCAGTTTGTCTKTATTTTAATTTCTGTTTTAAATATGAAGAGGCACAACAAATAACCCACCCACATTTAGATGTTTTTCCTCATATCCATTTTGAAAAAAAGKTTATTAAAATTGAACATTGAGTTGCTTTCCAAGAAAATACCATCCTGTGTTGAAAAATTACGATGCCTTAAAGACAATAGAATTAAAATACTGTAAGTGTTTTTTAAGATAAATACATGGATTTTTTTTTTTTTTACACAAAGTTGGAACAAATTCCTAAAAGAGAAGATGGAATATGGTCAAAGACTTAAGACCTGTCATAATTGCTTACACTTCCAGACTAATGGAAGTGTAACGTATTTCCTGCACACATAGAAATAACTGCCTGAATCATGACAAAATAACTCGTAGAACTGTAGAACAGTTAGGGTTGAAATGGATAATCAAAGATCATCTAGCCCAGCTCACCTGGCATGGTCAGGGACATCTGCAACCAGATCAGGTTGCTCAGTGAGGCAGAATGAAGTTGATGTCACTTCAATTTGAGGAGTTTGTGAAAGACTTTCAGGTGCCCCTGTGGCTGTAGATGGGGATGAGAATACTGGAGACTGAGACAAACATCCTTCAAGAGAAGGATAAGCCAGGAGAGTAGAAATAATCAAACAGAGATGGAAAACTGGGAACACTTTTTAATAGTTGTCCAATGGTGCTGCAAAGASAGGAACCAAAGCTGTTTTACACAAATGCTAGAAATGTAACAGATGTAGAGGAACCACAATATTGACTAAACATTAGAGGATGCAATACTGGCTAAAAAGACTTGTGGTTTGAACTATCACTCTTATTTTCTGGAGAGTCTATATCTGCTTTGCCAAGTCAAAGCCTGTMTGGGGTATAAGTGAGCTGAAATGCTATTTTTACAGCTTTGTTCCAAGTGTGAAATACATACCCAAACCCATAAACCCTGCAGAAGGGAGCTGAAGAGCTCTGCTAATCACAAGGAATATTCAGAGACTGACCTGCTGTGGCTGAGCTCTGATGCCCCATCACAGTGTCCAAAAGTAAATATTAAAAAATGCCTGATCCTAGATGCAACAGGAATTACAAGATAAACTTCAGTCACCCATGGTCTTGGATTGCCATTGATCTCTGCAGGAGGCAGCAGTGGAAAATGTTAATAAGGAGAAACTGAGAATTAAACCCCGCTTAAAAAAAACCCAAAAAACCTTTCAAAAGAGAAACCCTCCACCTTTAGATTGGAAGCCAGGGGAGCTCTGCCAGGTGTGGGAATGCAGAGAGGCCTTTGAGTGCTGCACGCAGCTGCACTGTGCCTGTGCCTGCAGTGARTGTGTTCACCCTGGCTGGGAGCAGMACTCTCCACAGGCACTTCTGAGCTCCTGCCAGTGCCAGGTGAAGCCACTCTGTCACACAGAACTGGCTCTGGACAGCCAGGAGAGCCATCAGCCCCTCATTCTGACAGGCGGCAGCAAGAATTAATGCAAATGGTAATTAGTCCCTCAGCTTGGCTTCTTTTCACTGTTTAGACAAAAGAGAGATTTCCTGCTGTGGGAATGAGAGGAATGTGTGTCTGCCATAGGAGGGCTGCATTGGAATGGCTTCCCACGCTGCCAAACAGGAATCCAGAGCTGTTCTGGTGAGGCTTTTGGAGGATCCCARCAGAAAATAGTCATAGGAGGAAAGCAAGCAAGTGGTCACAGGTGGGACCAGGGTCCCCTTGGTTGGTTGCTACCAAGTGATGAGCGGGATGCCCGGGAATGGGTGAGATTTCCTATCTCTGAAATGAAATGAATTTTATCCAGCTCTTTGTGGGGTCAYGCTTCTCCCCAGAAAGCAAGGCTGGTTTGTGCAGGACCTTGGACAGCGAAGCCTTGGGAACAGCCTTGCTGGAATCTGATGACTGAAGCAGAGACTGAAAGCAGGAAACTTTGGAGTTCTCACTGACACCAACGTGGGCTTTTTTCCCCCTTCATTTAACCTTTCCACTTGACAKTGGCTAGTGGCCCCCCACCAACAGTAGGAGCAGGGAAGGAAATAAGCAGCTAATTCCAGGTCCTTCCAGAAGGATACACAGAGCACCCCAAGCATGGCCTGGAAACCAGAGACACACTGATGTGAGAACAAGGTCACTGCAGACAAGCAGCAGCAGAGGCACACTTCCATCTGTCTAAATCTTGGAGTATGTTTGAGCATAATGGTGTAGYGAGGCTAAAGGCCTGGAAATGTGGGATGACGTGCTTAAACGCACAACCTCTGTTTGCCCTTGTGGAGATTATGAGCCATACCTAAAAGCACATTGCCACARGATCAGGTAAATTGACTTTTATTGAAACATACTGTAATATGAAGGGGGGAGCTGGGGGGGAAGATTCCAATTTAACACAAATACATTGCATTTCAGGYTCCCAAATAACTATTGATATCTGCTGTCCTGGAGCAAATCATATCTCCCTTGACAAGTCAGACAGCTGCTCCTTCTCTRTCTTCCCTTTGTTATCTTTAATAGCCATGGATTGTTGTGGTACCTTGGAAAAAAATGTTTGCAACTTWCTTGATGGATTTCTCACCTCCTGCTATTAGCCCTGGTTCATGGGTTCATCTAATGCCTGYTCTTGCCCACAAAATCAGACTAAGTGCTTTTGAAATGAGAGTGTGCTGGGTGTCAGTGCACACTGTGCACAGCTCCCTTCCCTCCAGCTAGGACAATAAGTTAGGACAAAGCCACCTCCAGAGCTCATCTGGTTCAGGTTCCTGCTCAGAGCTGGGCCAGCTTTCAAGTCCTGTAAGACTGCTCAAGGTCATCCCCAGCTGAGGTCTGGCTATATCCAGGGATGTAGATCCCAGAGCTTCTTGGGGCAAGTGTTATCAGATTTGATCACTCTCATTGTGAACAATTTTTTCCATTAAAAGTTCTGAGAATATTTGTACTGTAAATTTGTACTCTAAGAATTGTAAGATATGTCTAAAAAAAAAAAATCTGACCATTTTCACCCATGCTTTGAATTGAAAACACAAAKCAAATCTCCTACAGGCTATCAGCTGTCCTCAGGCGTGTCAAAGGAAATAAAGACAAATGTGGTAGAAATGGCYGAGGGTGGTGATAGCGCAGCAATTTCCTCACTTTTCTCTGACAACCTTTGCTTTCCCCAAATCTCACTCAGCATCATGGGTTATGTAAGTTCTCCCCARGTTGTTTCAGGTCAGCCCAAAAATGTGCTAGGTCAGCCCTAAGATCCTCCAACAGCAAACTGAAGAGTGTGTGTGGGTTAAGCCAAGTTAGTTATCCCTGTGAAGCCAAGGAGGAGTGCATTGAGCAGCACAGCTGTACAAGCACAGCCCTGTGCWTGCAGGCACTGCAGAGAGCTGGCCAAATCAGCAGCTGAAGAGCCACAATCCCCTCTGCAGCCTGTCTGTGGCAATCACCAGCTTGCTCTGMCACCAAGGGGAGCAAAAGCAGCTGCAGACTGTACCTGTTTGACCAGCCTGACAGCTCTGTGTTCAAAGTCATCAAAGGGAATCCAATAGCAGCTGCCAGCTGCTATTGTGCATTTTGGAATGACTTTTAAACTAGAGCATTTAAAAATCCATTTCTAGAGAACATCCTTAAGTTAAGGGTATCAAGGAAGCCACAAGCAACCTGGTATTAGCTACCCATGTGCTTCTGTACTTTCTGTGTCTCTATTTCCCTGATTAATCTGTGACTGAGAACTAACATGAGCTGCACACCCCTAGTCAGGTCTTACATTCCCAAATGGGAAACACAAAGTCCTTCAGACCAGACCGTAGCACAGGCATAATTTTAGAAAGAGGGACAGGACCGAAGCATTTAGTACTGAGTTTTGGCAAATACAGTAATAAACAGAATCCTCTTTGTATTTCCCAGTGATGCACACACAGGCTGCACTGATGGAGCRTTCAGCACTGAGATTGGCCCTTCCAACACTCAAGTGGGAAAAAAGGATTTATGCTGTYATGTGTGCTCCTCCCAGCTCTCTTGTATCCTCCTTGTATAGCCAAGACCAAAAAAGAGGTGTTTTTTTTTACTCTGTTTCACTTTTGTAGCTATCAGCTGAAAAAACCAGAAACTCAGAAACTACCAAACAGAAATTTAGGTCTTCCACCATGGAATTAACAGCCACACTTTGTGATTGGAACAGGTCCCCAGTGGTACCCGTCCCGTGTTGGCCTGCAACTAGAACACAGTGAGTATTCATGAGGCTGAATACAGCCACCTACTGTATCACTAATCCTCTGGCAGATTCTCCTCCTCACAGTGCTGCTCTCTCTGTATGTGTTATTGAGTGAACTGTTAGCACATTCTCATTAACTGACATCAATTATTAACTTATTCATTTCCTCATCAATAAAGGAACCTRATGGTTTTCATAAGCACTGATTAGAAATACAGCATACAGTATGTGATCAAATAATGAAGACAAGTTTTAAGCCCATTCACTGCCTTCCTTCCCTCACTGCTYTACCTGTTTTCATGCTTGCTCACTGCCTCACCAGAAGATGCATCTGGCTGCAGGAGACAAACTCTTTCTTTGTGCCAGTCCCTGTTTTTGGTGGACATGGCAGTGKGAGATAAAGCTGGCACAGGCTGTGTGGTGTTTGGTCTGTGGATGTGAAGAATTGCAAAGCTGTAGAAAATGAGGGCTCAGCAYCTCATTTTGGAATTGGAATTTAGCACCCTCGCTGATGTAAACAGTCAACAAATGTGTATTGAAAGGGAGACAACACAGAAAGTGGAAAAGAGCAAAAGGGTGTTGCAGCCATGGCAACATCCTGTGCTGGTGGCTGTCAGATTTTTCCAATATCTAGCTCACTGCCTAGATACAAAAAAACAAACAAAAAAAAAAAAAAAAAAAAAAAAAAAAAAAAAAAAAAAAAAAAGAGAACCAAATATTACTATTTCCTGTCTCTGCCTGCACACTCCAGCTCCATTAGGGTTGGAAGCAGATGCTTCAAAAAACTGCAAACAGGAATGTAATGCTCGGATACACCTGGTCTGCCTGGGTCAGACAGCTGGCAAAGAAATCCTGGATTGTGAGCCTTTGCCCAAGAGGCTGCATTCATCATCAGGTGCTGCCTGTTGCAAACAGCCTGAGAATGCAAATGCTCCAGCAAAATATGTCAGTGAGGGAGACTGCATAACACAGGCTTGGCCATTAGTCTTGCAAGACAGGACAAGAAGAGCTCTGTGGAGCTTTCTGTGTGGTTGCATGGGCCAGATTAGCGGAGCCAGCATCATATGACTGTCACACATTGCTGCACTGTGTCATGCCAGCCTCACACTTTTGTCAACACAGGAAGAGAATAACTCTTATGGAGGAGCTCTAAGTAGCTAACCTRGAGAATAAGCACCAAGCCACCGAGATAAATCAGAATCCGAGCAGGACCTACAGCTGGAGCAGTAGCAGGGCAGCCTGTGAATTGTGCTGAGCCTCCAAGAGGGTCCCTGCTGTTCATGCCATCTCCTCTGTTGTTTTTGTGCTTGCAGATGGGCCCTTTTTGAAGGATTCTGTTAGCATTCAAAGCCTTGCAGTCTCCTCCATCATTACACTGTATTTCACAGACCTGGGTCAGCAGGTTGGTTGGACCACAGTAAGTATGTCCTGGTAACAGCCAGCATGGTACAACTCAATGCACAGTGTGTTTCAGCATCAAATTACTTCAGCTCCCTCAGCCTGTGCTTCCCTGGGTAAAATGGTGTAATTAGTTTATCAGCACTCAAAACAGAATTAAATGGATAGCGAGCCAAGTTATCAATATGCTAACTCTGACTTGCAATTAAAGATTAGAAGGGGAACATAAAAATATTGCCCAAAGAAAAAAAATCAATTTTGAAAAACAGTTTTAGCTTATYTTGGGTTCATATGCCTGTGCAGAACTGTAGCCAAATACATTAATTTGCTGAAAGACTCCTCAGCTTTGAAAGTGGGAGGATATTATAAAGAAAAAATAGATTTCTAGTAATCCTGTTACTAATGCAGGAAAATAATTGGATGGAAATACCTTACTCTTTGTTGAAGCAAAGAACAGTTCTGAGAGAGAGGCCAAGGATTCCAGGCAGCAGATGCTCAGAGATTCCAGGCAGCAGATGCTCAGACAGGCTCAAGAGTCAAAACTTTTGGATCTCCTTGTAAAACAAAAGCATTTGCCATGACAACAATACCTGTCCTATGCTGTAGGTAGACGTGGTTTGGCTTTAGTTATTTTCCTATTAGCGCTGTTGGAAGGTCAGAGTGCTGGGAGGGAGGCAACACATTCCACCCAAATGGGGTATAGGGAATTCAAAACTCACAGGCTCCCTTGGGAAAGTGAGAAGTGAAAAATTAAATTGTTTCCCAGCCTAAGGACAGAAGACAGTAGGACGATTTTAAAGGACAGTGAAGGAAGAGGAGAGCAAGAGACCTTTCCAATATCCTGCAGAAGGCACATGTGGAGGAGCTGAAAGCAGTCTCATGATCACTCTGACCAAGCTTTTGCTGCAGTTTGCATGTAGAGCACTAGCTGGAGTAACACAGAGCCCACATCTGGACAGTGGGTAAGGAGATCCCCAGTTTCTGCAGCCACAAATGTGGGTAAGACAGAACTACAGTTTCTGGAAGCCATAAAAGCCATGACAAGACCACTCATGGCAATGGAAAGCAAACCACCAATTGCTTGCAATTCCTTTAATGAAGCAATTATTCCTTTAATGAAGTGAGTTTTTGCTAACTGGCATCAGGGCTGTTGGCCAAATAATTKGATTCTTACCTCAGACAGCCCACAGAACCCACCCTGCTCATGTTGGGGGCACTACAAGCCACTGTCCTTCCTCAGCTGTGCTTATAAGGATGGAATTTCTGTCAGGACAAGACACTTGGACATGCTGCTTTACATCTCCTTATCTGTTGAAACACACTCTCAAGGKGAATATTACTGCCAGAACCGCCCTTGACTTGGGAGAAGTCAGCCTCTGGATCAGCTCTCTAAGGTCACACATCCATCCCAAGTGCTGGAGATCACGTGCAATTCTCCCTCTCCTGGGAAGAGATAGCCCTAGGCAGCACAAATTCTGGCAGCTTTTGGTCCCTGTGAAGAAGAGCACGGCCTGTGTTCATCCTCCCCAGTTCCGACAGGACCCAGATCCCCAGGGGGTGACAAGGAGTTTACCTCAGTGGAGCTAAAGCATTCCCACTGTATGACCAACCTGTCTGAGCAGAGATCTCTGGGTTTACTGAGGCTGAGGCTTTACCCCACCCTGATTAATGGGGCCAGACTAATTAATGCTAGTCCTGTTTCCTTCACAARTACATCCCACCACCTCTCAATCACAGACTTTCCTTGCGAAGCAGAATTGTGATTACTGCAGCTTCCTGTTTGCTACAATTAAGTAATCTGCAAGAACCTTATTTATTCTCTCTTTTCCTGGTGGTTTATGTAGCCTGAGACAGTAACATAACTAAAGCTTAATATCCCATTATAAATACTGCAGTTATGACCAGGAGTAGGTACTGCAGGCAGTGGCATTTTTTTAATGATTTAATCTGCATGCAAAAAGTTCACTCCATGACTTTCTGAATATTCATTTTATCCCATTCTGCTCCATATTCTAAATTGTCTCCATTCTCAGTGGGGGAAATCTTCCTAGCCACATCATTTAAACAGTCAAGAGATTTTTATATTACAGCTGTAGTGAAAAGCAATAGAGAAAAGGTTCACAGAGGACTGTATTCTAACAACAGCAATTAGAAATGCATTTGTACACAGGATGTGTAGTTTTAGTGCCATTTTTGCTGTGCTCAGAGCTCCTCTTTTCCCATCCCCTTCAATGCTCTACCAAATTTATGCAAGGGAGGCTCCTGATTTAAAGGTTTGACATTTAAATAAACAAGACACAGAATAAAAATATTCTTATCTCGTCAGCAAAATGAWAGCTAAGGTACAAAAGGCCACACTCAGGTCTGGACTCCAAAAATACATACAGATACAAAATAGATACAGAAGCATGTGGGGACATGTTGGTGCTCCAGAGATCAGTGCATTGGGCATGGATCTGACTAGGGGAACACCAAGAACAGAGGTCCTGGGGCTCTGTSACCTCACTGGAGGTCACACTTGAGGACACTGAGACCCTCAGTGCTGGGGATTTGTATCGTGACTTGTGATTTTACACACAATGACTTGGGGAAAATGGTACCAACCTCCACCTCGTGGGAGCAGCACCCTTTCCAAACGTGATGTAAAATAAAAGGTGGTGCTGCTGTCTGTTCCCAAACAGAGAGTTTGTGCCGCAATAAGTCTAGGAAAATCAAGAAACCTCAGCTTCCCTTTTGGAGCATGCACAGTCTCAGATTTACAATACTTGTCACACTCCACCTCGGCAGCTCAAGAGTTGTTGTCTCCTGTTGTCCCCTTAGTCCCTCTGCCAAGGGTGACTCCTTGTATGAAGGATGTTTCCTCCTCTTCCTCAGCCTTTTTAAAACACTGTTGCACAGTGGCCAAAAGATTTTGGTGTTTTGGGCCATGAAATGCCAGACTTTCCCTGGGCTCAGGTTATACCACAGCTCTGAGACTGGTTGACCAACAGGTGAAGTTTTCAGCAAGTTCTGGAGGCTGGGTTGCTCTGAGGGAGGAAGAAGGACAAACTGGGGTGAGGGATTTGTGGTTCTCCTCCACTAGAATAATTATTTGTCAATCTCTTTTAAGAATGAGGTCCTTTCCCAGGGTAATGTCAGTAGATATTTAACCTCAGCTGACTCTTTTAGAAGAAAGGAGGCCCTCAAGGCTGATTTCAAGAACATAATTCAGGGACAAAACAAAACCTGTTTCTCAGTATCATGAAATTTGTTAGAACTCTTGCTCTACTCTGCCTTCTTTTATATAAAATAAATATTACCTGAAACATATAATTTACTTCTGCACAAGACTTACCAATTTCTTTATCCTGCCTGGAGGGTATAGTTGAGGTTTGCTGACTGATGCTGCAAAGATCCTAATGGAAGCTGAGTTCATAGATTTGTTCTATATGGCCCTGCAAAGATTTTACCCCCAAGGATGTTTGAAATTCCAGCCACTCGAGTGATGGCTTTTATTTTTAATCTCTATCCAATTTTGGGCCTAAGCATATTTGACAGACACCTTTTTTTACATAATTGCAGTATAGCATGGTGACTTTTTGAAATGTGGCTGGTGTTTTACTGCTAAGRATACACACTGCTGCTGTAGTGAAAAGAAGAAAAAACCATTCTTGCTGCTCAACTCTGCTGCTAAAGCTTTCCTTATTTGAGCAATGATTGCAATTTCTCATTTATCAGCCTCTGTTGTCCTGTTGCTACCTGGGCCAGCTACCAAAAAGATCCAAATAGAACTGAGAAAACAGAAAAAAATAGTAAAAAAAAAATTACTTCCAAGCCCATGAATTTCACAAGATTAACCCTGAAGGACAGTACTTCAATAAATATTTTTGTAACTATGATTTAAAATTAGGGAGTGCTTGAGTACTTTGACTCCTGAGTGCCTTAAAATAGTAAAGCTGGCAGTGGAACTGCTCCATTTCAAATTTCACAAAGAAAAAAGGTTCTTCTCAATTTAGAAATGTAGAGTCTAATACTCCTTTAAACCCGAGAGCATCTTTGAAGTCTGAAAATCCACATTTTTCACTAATTGATCTGTTCCCTCCTGGCTGGCAAGCAAATTTATCACCAAGTCAGACACTGTGGAAAATGAACAAGGAGCTGGGAAGGGATCTGTGTTTGAAGCTGTGTGGTTTTGAATAGCAGATGCCCACACTGGGGAAGGGCAATAGGGAGCTGCTCTCTCAAGGGCAAGGTGTTTTGGTCAATTCTCTTCTCTCACTGGCACAGTGCTTGTGCACCAAAGTTTTTCAGTCCTGAATGTGTGGGTGGTTGGTGAAGAGGGGAGCAGCAGTTTGACTGTCTGGCACAGCTCAATCCTGTAAATGTGGAGCAATCCCATAAAGTCTATGGGATGATTGTGATAAGAAGTGATTTTGTGTTGATGGATTTGGAAAAGAGGCAGCCAAACTGCTGAGGACTCATTTTCCCCATCTTCTCTGTATTGAGGTCTGATTTGGACTCCCCATGGGGAACAATTTAAGATATTTTCCCTAATTTGGGAACTGAAGAAGAGACTTCAGTAAAGTTTTATAACCTCTGAAATGGATTGTAAAAGTACAGACAATTATAAGAGAAGGAAAAAGAGAGGATCTGTGGAGCTTGAACGAGTGTGAGGACTGGGAGTCCCAGCAAAATACTGAGCCAATGTAAAGATTATAATTGTAAAAAAAACTCATATTATCATAGCTTACGAAGGAATTTGGGATCTAGATAAGAATGAGAGCCGAGGATCTATCTGATGTATCAGAGAACGCCACTGAATAGTGTTCTCAGCAGATGCATTCAGGGTTTGCATATTTTGTGGCCAATTCAGACAGAATTAGTTGTAGGAATAGGACCCTACAAATTGAATAACACACTCAGGGAATTGTGGATACCTGAAAAACTTTGCAGCAGTGCCAAATAAACAGAATGTGTAATATTGTGTGAACCTGTGGGTGGCTTAAGAACAGCTACAACAAAGTGCCAAACAGAAAAATCCTCAAATGGTTTTTCATTGCTAAACCACTTGGATCAATAGATAATTTGTTCATAGAAGATGATCTCCAGGAAAAAAAAAAAAAAAAAAGAAGTCACTATTTCCTTGACAGCACCTTTTCCATCCACAATTGTTTGTAATGCAAAACACCTCTGTTATACAGCTGACAATTTTGTACTTGGCAGAGGTTTCTGCCTGAACACACAGTAAGTGTTTCTCTACCTTGCTGCAGCTGGCCAAGTCTCGAGCTGATCCCAGTCAAAAGCTGTGAACTTTTAAAAACATTGTGACCTTTCWCAAAGGCAAACTACACACACAAGATTGCTCTTATTTTTCATTTAATTAAGTCTAATATTTTTTTTCCAACCTCCAGGGTTATCAGGAGAGAACAGCTTGCATTTGCCTGATTCCTTGCCATGTTTTTATATTGTTTGTGCCTTTCCTTGGGCCACACACGCTTTTGGCTCTTTGTTAGTGCCCAGTGGCAGCATGAAGTTAACTGATAAGGGAAGAGGAGACCTCTGAAACTGCCCAGCTGGCTGATTTGGATTCCTCAGATGCTGCTTCTAATGATGCAAACAGTGTTGCAACAATTTCTCTTGGTCTCMGCAGCAAATGCCACTAGCTCAAGATGAGACATGCCAGAGTGCCAATTTTTCAGGTGCCAAAGGGAATTAAGGAGCTACTAGAAAAAATAATTCTGAGGGTTCTACTTGCTGTTGAGCATAGTAAGGACTGAAAGACCTATGCCTAAGTGTTTATAGGAGTTTTTACCACTTTGAGTGCAAGAAGAAGGTAGAGGGATTCAGARAGTGTAAATAAAGCAAGCTGTTTATTTCAGTTACACATAACTTTATGCTTAAACCTTCCCTGCTATTTAAGAAACAAAGAGCTGCTTGATGTAYGGTGCTGGTAAATGTAGACACTTTCCTATTTGTATTCAGAGTAACTAAGGAGGTTGACATTTTGTCRATCTATGTAAATTTGAGCAGGTTTRGTCCCTCTAGAATGCATAAGCCTGGGAAAATTATTTTGCATGGGGGATTTTGYCCAAGCCCATCCAGGGTGTAAGGAGAGCACAGAGGAGAGTGARCCATGGGCTGAACCAGCAGAGTGAACCAGAGACAAAACCAGAGTTTGAGAGGACCAGGGGTCCCTTTGTCCACCTTTTTCTGATGCCCTTGACAAATCACTGAATTTCTCTGTATTACAGTTTCCAAAATACTGGCATGGAAGTAACAGTATTTTCTATTTTGTGAAATGCTTTGAGACTTCTGGACAAAAAGTGCAGATGCGCATTATTTATAATTTATATTTTATAATAACTAGGTGTTAAAAAGCCCTATTTTGTTTACAGATCTGCATAGCAGATGATAAATACACATTTTAAAGTGATGCACATTTAAGGCAGATTTCAAAGTGCTGTCAAAGCCCTGTAAGGATTTGGCAGCATGTCTTAACTCACATTGGTGTTTGGTTACAAACAGAACTTGAGGGCTTCACTGAAYATGTACTGGTACAAACATACACTACGTATATATTTGTGTGTGTATAAGAACAGCATTGGTTAGTTTGCAAYAATTTTCCATTTTTTTTTGTAAGGAACATGAAATGTCTTGTGGTCTCAGGGAAGAATTCTGACCACATTATGAAGTGGTCTRATGCCAAGGTTTCAGACAGCTCAGTCTTAGGAGAAGAGACAGGAGGGAGCTGGGATTTCACCTCCCTTATTCCACAGAGCCTGACTCAGGGACAAACAGCACCCATCACTGTTCACACCCCAGCTCCAGAAGCTGGCCCAAGTCAGCTGCAATTTGCCTATAAAATCCTGCAGCAAATCCATCCCTAACTCTGGTATTTGCAGCAAATATTGAGCAGAAGCCCAACACACTCGTAGACACTGAGCCACTGCAAAATCTGCCCAGRCAAGGGAAGTTTCAGGTGCCCCTGCATGCACAGTTTTGTAGAATGGATTAGCCAGTTCTATGAGAACTGGAACAAAAAGTAATTGAATATTCAAGCAGCCCTTAAGAACTCTATTACCTGATGYAAAATTGCTGCTGCTGCGGATTTTTGCAAACATGAAAATACAAAACTTTAGCAAAGGTGAAGATTTAGAGATGGTACTAAAATTATTCCATTATCTTCCCCAGGTAACTGTATGGCCTTTAATGAGGTAACAAAGTGTATGAAGTAGAAATTAGACTAGAAATTAATAATGTTTCTTAATGATCATTAGCTCAAGAGTACTTCGGGCTGGGATTGTAAAAGAGTCTAAGGTAGTTACATGCTGAGTTTAATGTGATCTGGGGACTTGGCAGGTTTTAACTGCCTGTTCCTTTTGGGTTTCTCTGGAATCCCAGCTGTGCTCTGTACACTCACACACAGTAATGGTCTATCTGACAGCAGTAGATCCTCCTCTTTGTGCAGAATGCTCCATGTCAGTCTGACCTTGGCTCAGACATGCAACTGCTGCCTTTGTCTCGCATTTGCCAGACAARCTAAGCCCTGTCCATTAGATAATTTATAAACTGCAGCTGCTTTTCCATCAGAGTTACCCAGGACATGCTTGAGCTGTTTTGTATCTCTTGCTGTGCTGAGGAATACCAACAGTGACCCAAAGTCATTGTCCTGGCTGCAGGTATTGCCCTCATCCCATGCTCCCTGCATCCACCCAGACATCCCGGGGACAGTGCAAGAGAAAACATCTCAAACAGCACTGGTGACTGGGAAACTGGCATGGAAACATGRTATGGAAAGAGCTGCAGGAAGGGATCAGTGTGGAAGAGGCTCTATGGCCTTCCCCCAGCTCTGCTGCTTGTCATAAATGAGATAAGGTGAGACTGTGCCAAAAGGCAACAAGATAGGGGTGGAGTGTGATGTTACAGAAAGGGCATGTCATAAACGTTACAGAGAGGAGCTGCCTGATGCCCTAATGTGAAGGTGGGCTGTTCATCTATAAAGATTTGGTTGGATTTTTTCAGACTCCCTCCACTCCATTGCCTTTGTTTACAGCTTCCTTTTGTCCTGCTCTGCCTTTTCCCGACCAGTGCATAAGGCACTTTAACTCACATCAAAATCCTTTCCACTCCCTTTAGCAGGCAGGCACTGTGTCAGTCGCCCCTAAGAGTCAGAAAATCCCTCCAATGACTTTAAACAACTCATTTCACCTCTGCTGCATTCATACCTCCCTAAATATACCCTCTGCCTCACAAGGTCTGGGATTTGAATTCCTGACCTGGCTGTTTCTCCCTTCAGCAAGGTGTTCCTGACATGAGCAGCCCAGAGATAACAGAAGCAGGTACAATCTGGCTCAGCAAGATGAGATGCCTGGCTGGTTTGCAGATTAGCTCTCCTGAATTGCTTTACCATTTGTCCCATCATCTCTTGAATGATGGAAACTCCTACCTTAGCTCTCTTTTGACATGTTTTGGATCTCAGTTTATGCAGTAGATATTTCCAGTTTAGGTGCTACTGGATCAGATCCCTGAGGAGATGGCTAAAGAGGCTTGAGTTTAGCACCCTGTACGGGGGTCATGCTGGGGAGAGTTTTGATTCAAGAATATTTTCATTTAAGAACACTTTATGCTGCTGAGAATAAGTACATAAAGTATATAATGCCAGACGCTGGGGAGGAGAGAAGGAAGGTAAGAGAACTGGACGCTGCACAAAATATGAAACAGAGTGTACAGATGTGAAAAAAAAAGAGGTAATCTCCTGTTTTCCCTCTTCAGGGAGCTAATGATGAGCTCAACAGTTAAATCCTATTGAACTATGCTCATTGTTATAGAGACATACTGCTCCTCCAGGAAAAGATATTTTTGCTTATTATAAATCACCATATTTGGTTGCACCCAATATATCAAAATAAACTAGGCAGGACTACAAGATGGTAAAGAAAAAATAATTTTCTTCTAAATATTGGGGTGTCTTTTATTATTTTTTTTATTTCTATAGGATTAATCTTCTCCATGCTTTAAATGAACACTTTTAAGATTTAAAAAAATAAA
This sequence comes from Malurus melanocephalus, assembly GCF_030028575.1. NCBI lineage: Eukaryota > Metazoa > Chordata > Aves > Passeriformes > Maluridae > Malurus > Malurus melanocephalus. Next base: position 1,423,539 of record NW_026623304.1, on the reverse strand, counting down.
GTGGTATTTCTTTTGTTCAGAGACAACAAGTTACAATGTCATTATTTTCAGGCCTTTGTTTAAAACGTGCTTATTATTTTTGCAGAATATGTCAGCAGGAATTAGTAAATTTGAGCACCTATAAAAATGATAGGTTGAACTGACCCTTGACACAACTAATAACTCCCCAAGCCCAGCAATTAGTYAGCTATAGGATGAGTATGAAGATACTAGGTAGGTTTAATTGCATATAATCATTGAGAATCAATAGTAAGAGAAAAGTGCTTGCCCTTGATTGCCAGTGGGTAGAACCAATAATTGTGATGTTGTGTTAATTTAAGACCACTTTCCCTTTCACCTGCTTGAACTCATGGGAATTTTTAGCAGTTTCTCTGCCTGCCTTTCTGGAACTCATTTTTCATTTATGACAAATTTAAAACCAGTGGGCCAGAGAATTAGAGCAGCAGTCTCAGCATGGGAGATGCAGCAGAAGGAAACAATCTGAGACTCACCTAAACTAAACTACRACAGAAACTACTGCAGCAAATTGCACCTCATCCCCTAAAACAGAATGTTACTGAGCCTGGCTATGTCCCAGCAGTGTGACTCAGCTATGACAAAGGCAAATRCCTGCCAGACAGTGCCCAGTGGGTTAGCAAAAGAGAGACTGGATTTTTTACTAAATCTTGAAACTCTACYTCTCCTTCCAGCATCCTAAATTGGTCAGGAGGCAAGGGGGGCACACTTGGTGCAGCAATAAGTGAGCACAACTTGGTGCTAAGTGCTGCCAATCTCTCCCTGGCAGCTTTGTGACGTGCTCGTGCCAAGCAGATGTTGAAAGCTGGCACTTACGGATGTGTTTGCTGGTGCAGCTCATGACTAAGAGAAAAAGCTGCACTGAAGACAGCACCTCATTCCAGGCTCTTCCCCTGACCTGTCCAGATCGTATTATCTGCATTTCTGTCCCCTACAGCACTGCTGCTGTGTTTAGTGGGTTAGGTTTAAATAGCAGAGGCCGTCCCTTGCAGTGTTTGCAGGGTGCCAAACACAGGGCGCTCACAGGCAGGGACAAACCCATACAGAAGCTACCAGGACACAAAATCCTAATAAACCCTTGGCTGTRAGGTATTCCACAGCAATTGGAATGCTCCTAGACTTCCAGATTAAATATTCTTACACACACACACGGACACACACAACTGCTCTCGGAATCATGCAGAGCCTAAATGGAGCACAGAAGTCATGATGCCACTTGGAATAGAAGGGAATTTGACATTCCTCTGTTASAGAACACTTAAGTCTGTTACTTTTGGAGACTGTCCTGCTATAAAAGGACAAAATTTCAAAAAGATTCTCCCTGTAATAGAGGAAAAGGGAACCTAATTGCAGGATATTTCTGCAGGAAAACCTTTCTCTTTCAACGCTTTTCTGAAGAGTGATTCGAAGAGCAGCCTGCTGAGGGGCCAAATACKGGTTTTGAGAAAGGTGGTCTAAAGTCAGTGTTGCTTCCTCAAGCCACGGGTGTTTATGCATTACAATTCTGCAGCAGTGCCAGCAGCCCGCATAAAGCCCAAAAACCCATCAGTAATAAATCTTTCTCCCTTAAGCAATACCAGGCACTTGAGCTAAAATTTGCCACACCTTGTAAATGTGTAGGATTACACCACTTCTGTTTGAATGTGGGATTCATTCCAGAGGGGACGGATGATCAAATCTAGACCTCTCATCACTCTAATGTCATTTTACTTCCAGCTGTGTGTGGCTGTGTTCCCCAACAAAAGGCAATACAGAGAGTACCAAACCAAAATCAKATCTCAAAAGTGAGGGTGGCTCATGCATCTCCATGACCCTGTCYTCTCTCCCTGCCCCTCCTCTCAGCTCTCTGTGCCTAGTGAGACGGAATGATTTCTTCTCTCTTTGTTTCCATGACACTGGGGTAACTTTCTTGTCCAGTCTGCCCACCACAGGCCATTTCTGCTGGTGCCTGTGCAGGGAGGAGCATCACCCAGTCACTGAAAAAATCCCCAAAGCACCATGAACCAGGCAGGCTGGTCCTGTTCWTCCACCCACCACCAAATTCCGAGCAATGATGGCCTCCCTTTCGGATGACTTTGCTAGCAACCAGGATTCAAGGCAATGTTTGTTTCTGTCATACTTGCTTGGCTTTTAACCGATGTGCCAYTTAATTGCAAAAAGCACTGGCAGAAAACAAGCTGCCTTCAGTTTCTTGGCCTTGATTTTCAGTATTATTTAGATTCTAATTAGGCATCTGATAGCAAAGCCAAAAGTCTAAAGAGGAGATAACTGTGATTTTGACCACATTCCATGAAGCATTCCTGACAGGGTTGATGTTCTGCACAGAAACCTATCTCTCATTTCCTAGATGGATTTTACTCCTTTGCTAAAGAGAAATAAAAATAAACCCCTATGTGTCATTTAACTCCTGAAAACGAAGCCAAAAGTCATTTGAAAGATGAACAGAGGTTGTGGATAGGGGGCATTCTTTTTTCTCGCACCTTTCCAGATAGAATTTTCTRCCCTGACACAGCTATTTTATTTTTCATTTCCAGTTTTTTGTAACAGAATACACCGGGCCTCTTCTAATATATCTGCTCTTTTACATTCGCCTCTCAACTATTTATGATCAAGTGGAAAGCAGGAAGAACTTCCGCCACCCAGTGGTTCAGTAAGTGACGCTTGTGTGAAATATTTTCCTGGATCATGAGAAAGCAGAGGGATGGAGATTGCATTTCCAGGGTGAGAATGTTACAGCAGGGTCTGAGAATCTGCCTGGTTTCAGATTCAGTTCTTACYAATACCTGTTTGGCATTTTAGCAGCCTGACCAAAAATGGGATCCCAGCTGCAATGGTCACTGTACTTGGTCACTRTGGAGATGGAGTGTTTTCCCCAAATAGTTTGAGATAAAGCATGAACAGAAGGTGAAATAATAAACACAGTGAGTAGTAACCCAAAGTCATGCTTGACAGAGAAGACATCACTTCAGGTGCCCCACTCCCAGGCTCCTCACAGTACATTCCTCCTCCTGAGGTGAGCAGARCCAGCATCCAGTACAGGAGATGACTAACTACCCCCACACCAATTCTCCACTAGGCATAAGGAGGAGGAAATTCAACAGGTGGGCATGTCATGAGTCAGGTCAAGAAACTTGTAAGGAGTTACCCAGTTATTCAAAAAACTCTATCATCACCTCCAAAAGATGATGGTAGAATGCACSAGGTGGACTGGGAACTTCCACACTTAAGGAACTTTCCTTAAGTGGGATTGTCCCCATTGTCAGTGATCAGTGCCTGGCAGAACGGTAAAAGGTGATCAAGGAAAGCSTTGTTCCATCATAAATGGGACCATTTCCTCCACGCTGTGATTGCAGAATCAAGGGAACTGTTATACAGCAGAGAAAAGCAGTGATTGATAATGCCATTTATAGATAGAGGAACAGGCACCTGGAGAGACATTACGAGAGTTAGTGGAGCTGGGAATGAGAACACAGAATAATTGAATTCAAATCCAGAGCTGCAAGATGCTTGTCTTCCTTCTCTGGTGCATATGCTTAAAAGGAGAGAGCTTCTGGTAGCACGGAACAACCAACAAAACCTTTACCTTCTTTTCCACGGGCAAGGGGTGTGCAGAATCCTGCCAGTGACCACTTCTTACTGGGTTCATCTGAGGTCCCCATCATAAGCCAAATTAATTTTAAAATTTCCAGCAAAGCTGGAAGTTTGCTCCAGGCTTTGGATAAGTTGTTAATTGTTTGAAATTTTCTGAGCTCAACTCTCTCTGGTTTAATTACTTTGAAATTGTTTAATCTTTGACTTGAGCTACCGTACACGATGCATAATAAAATTATTTGAGATTTCACATGCTGAAAACCACATTTCATTTATGTCTTATAATTGGTTTGCAGCAAGATGGGCTGTGGTAGTACGGTAAATGTAACCAAGATAAAATGCCATCAGGAATCACTCCTGACATTTGTTTCTGAAACTCAATCTCTGTGAGCTGCAACTCATTCTCGGAAGCAAATCAGCAATGCCTGTTATTGTTTCATAATCTTCCTCAAAAGAGAATCAATATAATAATTTCTACCACAATTACCTCATTTCTTTATAACAGGCAACAAAAAACGCCATCAGAGTGGATTAACTTAGCAACAAAATCTCATTTTGCGTCCGCAAGGAAATGAAACACAAACTACCTCCACRCAGCTACTTGAGTTGGCAAAGGACAAGGCAACCATTCAGAAGACATTCAGAATGTTTTTAAATGTCAGACACATCCTACAGGARCATTAAGGTGGCCTTAAAACGTGGGAGACGTCTTTTGGAGGAGCACCTCAGATGCTTGGCTGTATACACAGCTGTCCTGTCTAAATGTCTSGTCAGGACCGTGTATCACATTCAGAGCTCGAGGAGCTCTTTTTATTTCAAGGCTAGTAAAAAGAAGTTGCTTCCCTGTAAAATGCAAGCAACTTTGTCTAACACAGCAAATGATTCCATTAATCTTTTGTTCCAGATGCTTCAATTAAGACAATATCTTAAATCCCACAATTTTAATGTGACTGCAGTTTTGGAATATTAGTTCTTGTTCCTTTCATGACATTAACTGTGAGGTAATAAAAACAATCTTTCACTTACCTTAATTTCCTCTTTATTCTTTTTCCTCTTCCAGCTTGGCCTGCTTCTGTCACTGTTTACACTACATCAGACATCTCCTGGAGACGTTATTTGTTCACAAGTTTTCGGAAGGGCACACTCCTCTGAAAAATATGATAAAGGTGACAATATGTTTATCATCTTGTGAAAGAGAGAATACCCTCATATCAAAGCAGTCCTTGGAAGAAGAAGACAGGGAAATAAAAATTAATTTATTTTGTAGCTCCAGGAATTATGTTTAATGAAAATACAGATCCAGGAAGGATTTCAGAGCTGTGTCCCCAARGACATAAATTGAAATCAATGTCCATTTTAGTTCCTGTAGGTAAATGTCCACTTTGACTCATCCACCCAAGGGGCTGATTGTCATGTCCAGGATATTTTTCAGGCTGAATGTTATTTTATCATGATAACTGCTGCAGCAACATCTAGCTGTGTTGACAGAAATCATACACTGCTTCCTTGGTGCAATATAAATACAGAGCAAGAGACAGGCCTAGTGTTCGAAAGTGAAAATCAAATTACAAGTAGGAAAAAAAATTCTCCTTCTATAGATGGAGGCCTCAGGCAGGAAGATATTGGGCTGGCCAGGTCTTCTCTCTTCCAAAATCTCCTGAATTTCAACTGTGTGTCTTTACTCATAGGCTTTCCTTTCTTTTATTTCACTTCACATATTCCATCCTGATCATTTTGTGTCACCCCTCCACCCCATTCAGTGTGATGTAAAGACCCTCCCTTTAAACATTTAGGAACGCATTTAGGATTTTGGTGAAGGGGATTAACATATGGCCATGATAGGGGTCTTCACTTTTACTCTTTCTTGTTTTGTCTGGTTTAGCATTCTGCTTGTCTTGCTCTATCTTGCTTGGAAATGCTGAATTTCAGGCACAGTAACAGCTCAGCTGTGTTAACCAGCCCTAGACTTTTAACAGCACAGCTCAGAGAAATGTGCTCTTCAGCAGCAGAGTCACAGAAGGAGAAAACAAGTGCCAGTTCCTACAACAGGCATAAAACACATTCAACACAATAAAAAAAAATCTACACAGTCTCCCCATTTTTGTTTTACTGGTTTCATCACATCTTAGAAAGAATCTATTCTGAGGCTCACAAAGCAACTGCCAAGCCTTTCAGTGGTCACCTGGGTTTTGCACTCACCAGAATTTATACTTACAAAGTTTGTACTTTCTTATTGACCTCTGAAAACAATTATCTGTCTGTTGCAGGGCTGTGCCTTTTACTGGGGATTCACGTCCTGGATCGCGTACTACATCAACCACCCGCGGTACACGCCACCATGTGGGTATGAGCAGGACACAAAACTGACAAACTCAGTTTGGAAAAGYCTTAGGCACGTAACCTGAGCTCCTCCAAAATCCAGAGAGGGTCCCACAGGACATCATATGACTAATCCAGTCAGAAATTAGCCTTTACTCGCTGTCAGAAGGAAGGTTGTTGTGTTGGAGGCACCTCTGTTTTGTGCCACTGAATGCTCCTGCCTGTTCAGCGATGGTCAATTGCTGTCTTCTTTTATGAACAGGAAACTTTGGACAAGTGGAGAAAACATAATGATCAATATATTTTGCTCATCTTCACAATATATATTTGAGAATGTAGGAAGAGCTAGAGCTGGTTACATTTTCTTGGAGGAGATATTTACTTTCTAAAGATACATCCTTTCCACAAAAATGAAGATTTTCCATTTCCTTTTTTCCTTTTTTTTTTTTTTTTTTTTTATTTCTGAGAAACCAATAAAAATCCATCATATACTGCTGATAACAAAAGTATTTTAAAAGATTTATAAATTTCATCCATCATTTTGTTCCCTTTCATCATATTTTATTGATGCACTGCTGTTTCTTCGTGATTTTTTTTTTCTGTTTGCTCTCTGGACTTTTGCTTCTTTTGAGCATAATTGGCATAGGTTTTATTTTCTTTGCTTTCCTTGCTACACCTTAGTCTCTMTTTTCCTCTGTATCTCAGATTTTTTCTATGAGCTTTGGGAACAAAGCATTTTCTTTGCCACTTTTATTTATATTYTGTTAAATTGCTAAGTTTTTCCAATCAAAAAGTTCTCATAAATGACACTCGCTTTTCCTTCATAATAGCACAAAAGTTCTATTTCAAAATTATGTGATTCATTGAATGACAGCTGGATTTGGTGTGGCTTTAACAACAATGCTGCAAACAATGCAGAAACCTCCCTAGACAGAGTTTTTAGCAGTCTGGTCTATCAAATCAATAACTGAAGCTCCTTTACAGGGGAAACTCTTCATCWGAGCACAAAAGAGGAAGCATTCAGAAGTATTTCCAATTGCTTGCCACTGCCTTAAAATGCCTTTAGCACCACAGAAGAGTCCTGTGCCAGCCAGGACAAAATAATTCTCAAAAGTAAAGGCTTGGCAAGATATGGCCAAGGGGAGTAAAGTATGTACACAGGGTTTGTGTCCCCAGCTATGATCAAAGTTTTCTTGGAAACTTTAAACTTTTTCCCATGAACATGGTAGAGCCCTCCACTGCTCTGGAGACAACAGCAAAAAGGACAGGGCAGGCAGGTAAAATTTACAAATGTTAAATGTAAATCTTGCATGACTGTAAAGTATATGGTGGCTATGTAGAAAAGCATCACCACTGCCTCAATAATRAAATTTAAAAAAATGGTAATGGATAGGTTATTTACTGGGTTTTCTGCTTATGGAAGTAGAAGAATCTATGGGTAAGGCAGTGATTCTCAGCCCGGTTCTGACACTGACCTTCACTTCACTCCCCTCCTTGCCTTTTCAAGGAYTCATCACCACCAGCTGCTTCGACAAAACACTTGGGTATATGAAGCTGGCAAAAACTAAAATCAGTTGGGTGAAAACTGCCTTGAGATCAGTGGTGAAAAACTGATTTTTCTAGAGCGCTGTTACTGTTTGTACTATCTTCATGTTGTGTGTGATAATATCCAATCTTTCTGCAGAGCCTGTCAGGAAAGCRGAGTTTCTGCTCCTCAGCACTAGATTAATTTCACCCATAGCAAGCCATGTGCACACTGTAAAATGCAATTTATAATTTCATTCTGTTTTCTAGCATTTGGCCACAAACAAGTTTCTTATGCTGCTCTTGCTTTTCTGGTATGTACAAAAATGAAGCTTTATTTATGATTGTCAAATAGGATTGACTCACAATTTAGTAAAATGCYGTAATGCTTCTGTGCATTWGTGTGTATATACATATATAATTCCACATCCACAACCCTGTGTAAATTTGACTTGATTTAGTACTACTCTATAAAGGTTTCTCAGCCAGAAAGTGTCCTACTAATATTTGTGTACACAGTTTATTCTGATGTACTATATTTGAGAGTCATGAGAACATCATCAGCATTATTACTACTGGTAATTGTGTCTGAACACTAATATTTAGACAGACTAAAACTTGTAATTTTTAAAACACTGAAGAGCTACATCCTAAGCAGACTTTGCAATAGTTCAGTGTACCCTGAATAACTTATCTCAACAGCTATTAAAACTATAAAAAAATCCTTGCCAAAGTGGGGTGAGCCCTGGGAAAGTGCAGCTGATGAAGGATGGCTCAGACTACCCAACATGCTGTCTGAATGAACATAAATGTATGATAGAGGCTTGGTGAGAAGTTCTCACATGGAAATATATATCCTCTCTGTCCTCTGGAACTGCCAAGTCAGTAGCCAAAACATCCTCTTGGAAAATCAGATACAGATCAGTTTCCAGAAACATAACTTGGAGATGGGACACTAACATGTCTAGGCTCCTTCAGGCAAACACTATTCAGAAAAAAACAAACATTCAAAAACTTGTTAGAAATATTTAAATGCTTTTGTAAATTGAGACCCTTAAAGGTCACAGTTTTGACAGTGTTTGGGTCTGTCCATGAAGTTCTCAGCTTTTCTTGCTCTAATAATATATATATATATATACACACACACACACATATATATATATATATATATATACACATATATATATATATATATAATATGTTAATTCCCTTAAGGTCTGTGTGAGAACCTGGTCTGGGCTCTGAATTCTTACAGCTCTTTTGAGATGTTCCTGTCCATGGAAACTCAAAACCTGTCCCTTTTAGATCTTGTGTTGGCAGATTCCCAGACAATGAATTTAAGACGTCAACATACGAAATAAAATAATTTGAAGATGTTTTCACAGGTTTCTAAAACATATGAATAAAATATTTGGAATATTTGTTTTTTTACCCTCTTTTAAGTCTTGTCTTTATAACATACCCTGATTTAAGTGCGTACATCTGCAGCTGCTGTAAACAAGAGTACTGAGTAATTTGAAGAGTGTCTGCAGGYCCTCCTGAATGATTCTCATGTTTGGAGAAATTAAGCTTTGCAGGGATGTTTTTCTCACAGGATTCCTGTGGAATATAAAAAGAGGAAACAGCATGTAGACTTCAATATTTGATAATCGTAAATAGCATCAGCTTTTCTCTGCTGTTCTCCATTGTCCCATATTTTATATCAGATAAAATAAGAACTAACCTAAATTTAGCAGTGATTCTCAACKTAGAGCATTAACAGTCACATTTCTAAAGAGGGACATAGGAGTTAATCACAGCAGAATGCAGCTGCAGAGTCAAAGGTAAGTAAAAAAAAAATCCCTGCAGAAATGCTCTTTGCTTGGCTTACTGAGAATTAGTAGGGGTTAATTACAGTGTGTGACTATCTCCTGCTCCACAATAGTATGGGTATCTTATTAGGTATAGTGTTTTACTAAAACCACTTTTAACCACAAAAYCCTTTTCTTTAAAACAATACCAATCAGAAAAACAAATCATGTTCCCAGCTCGTAATTGGAAGTATCTAAATTAAAATTACACCCATTGCTATGGCTAGAGTTATTGCTTCTGATATGGAATTTTATAAAGGTATTTCATTTTCTGGCTATTTAGTGTTTTACATCTGATGTTTATGATAGAGGATGGTCAGTTAGCTGGAATTAAAAAAAATTTAAAAGGACAGCAGGACTTGAACCATAACTACCTACCCRTGCAGAATAACAGCTAGACCTGATKTAAACTTTCCAAACAAACCCTTCCTTCATCAATCCTTGACACAATCCATTCAACCAGTCTGCTGTTTTTTTATTCACCCTATTTTTCCTTCCTGTTTTGCTGAACACCTTTGAAAGTGTGGGTAGGAAAGGGCACGTTAACTTGTGACATCTTTACAAAATCAGACTTCAGCATTTCACCTGCAGCTTGGATTTCATCCAGAAGAAWTCAACCAGAGCATCTTGCTGAATTCCTGAGAGCCAGGGAGTCTCTCTGMTCTCCTCAGAGTCAAATATGATGCACTGGGCATGGGAACCCCACTGAAGGCCTGGCTGCAGGGAGCTCTACAGAGCTGAGCCAGGGGCTTTCCCCCCAGGCTGCACCCACAGAGCTCTCCAGACACTTGTGTGTGTGACAGAGATCACAGGCTGTTTTTTTGGAGTACAAATGTGCTGGATACAGAGGCTGAGTTGTAATGGGGGTGGTTCWGGTTATGCRCTGTGGCACRATTACCACAGCATTTTAGGCATGCRACTGAAAATATGTTTTTAATGTCTTGCAGATGTGTGAAGCTGGAAATCACTTTATCAACGTAGCTTTAGCTCACCAAACCAATTCAGGTCTGTCTTTGTTCCCTGTTTGTTTGAGACTGAAGTGTGCTTAACCTATCCATCTTCTGCTGGTGCACAGTAATTTATGTACCCACATCCATGGAATAAAGAAAGATGAAGTAGGTATCATGCCACTGGTCTAAAACCTTCAAAACCAATGTGATGACAAGGAAACGTTAGCAACCTTGTTGTTGTTTCAAAGCTTATAGAAATTTATCTTAATTAGACACAACTGCAACTTAAATATGGATTTAAGTGTTGAAGTTTTTTAAAGCATGCTGGTGACTGGCAGCAGTAGATTTCATTTTAAATAAGTCTCAGAAACTTTGGAGTTTTTAGACACATTTATCTCAGGCAAAGAAGTACATGCATATATTCAAATACACAAAGATAGTTTCATGAATACTTACACAGGCATCAATGTATATGTACGCTTTTAACAGGCTGGGTTTTCAGCATCTTTTGTATCATAGGAATAGAAGCTTCACAAACTGGAAAGTAAAATATATTTTCACACACTAATAGTGTAATTTTTTACCACTATAATACCCTATTCAAGAAAATACCACAGTATGATCAACTTCACACACAGAAATCAGTTTCTATTCTGGAAGGTTTTCATGCACTGTGGTTAGGAAACCACTTATGTTATTTCTTGCAAGGGGCCTAATTCAGTTTAAAAGCAGCAAGAACAAAAAAACTGATATAAGTTCTCAATGCCTACAAGTATTAAAGATAGCATTTTTGCCAGAACTTGAAGAGTTGCATATTAATAATTGATAATTTGTGCAATTCTTTTCTTACTTCCTGGATAGGATAATGCATGTCCTCAATCAGAAATCACTTTTGCTCTGAGATATTTCCTAACAGAAAATCCTTCAGTTCCAATTCCAGAATAAAAGGATTGTTTTTACATATTCTCTCTTTTTCCTTCACCAGTCCAAGGCAGCAGGGAAAAGGTGAAAAAACCTACCAAATTAAAAAAGCCACATCAAAATTAATCAAACAAAAAACCCCAACCAACTCCACATGTTTATGAGGCTGGTGAATTTGTATTAGGTATTAAATATCTAAAATACAAAGTTTATACAGCGGCTTTTTGTGTGAGGATGATCAGTGGCTGTAGAGAATCACCCAATTAGCTCTGGAATTGTTCTCCTGTTCTGGCAGAGATGAAGGGTGAGGATTTGGGAACAGACCAGTTCATGTTCTTGAAATAGGCTGAATATGACACATCTGCATCCCTCCCATCCCAGCAGAGTGCCCTTAGCCCTCTCCTGGTGACCAGATCCACATTAAACTACTCCTCTCTTCTCCTGAACAGGAGCTGCATTCTTTGGACACGCCTGGTCACACCTTCTTGTAAAAACTGATAGGAGGCTGGCTGAGCAACATTCTCACTGGCATAAATAGAGCTTTTCTACCTCAAAAGATTTCACAGAAACTTTCCTAAAATGTTTTACCCTGAGAGCATTGGCCAAGGGAATTGCTATTACATAGACAGGTTCAGCTCCCCTCTCCCTGTACTGAAATGGGTTCTGTCTGATTTTCCCCACCTTTTYTCTTCCCCCTTCAGAAGGAAACAAAACCTGTTTTCCAAGTCCAACCTACAAYCCCTTCACGTGGCTCTTCCTGCTGGTATCCTGTCCCAACTACACATATGAGGTACATGACTTTCTTCTGCTTCCATGCAAAGGGTGGGTGGTTCCTGTGCTTCAGCCTTTGTCTGCAGCAGATCTGCAACCCCTCCACGCAGTTTCCTCTGCACATCAATCATTTTTTCCATATGTCAAAGTCTCCTTACTCCCACAAATGTTTCTCCCTCCTCTTYCCTCCCATCACTATCACATGGACTCTCGTCTATAATTCCCGACTCTACAGACTCCCCAGTAATCTAAGGATTTACCACTCATCTCTTCACCCCATCCAGCACACTGGGGGGTTCATTTCTAACTATTTGTCCTCTCTCATTTCCAGTACAAGTATCACAATCTTTTTCCAGGGGGAGTTTTTGAGAAGTTGTCCTTTTGCTTTACATAAAATATACAACTGATRGTGCCTTTTTCTTTTCAACAGGCTGGGTCTTGGATTAGTTTCACAGTGATGACACAAACTCTGCCAGGTAAGTTTGAAACAGACTGAAGAGAGCACATAAAGTGTTGTTAGTGGAAGTGAATTCTGGAAGTCTAAAATTTGCCAAAAAATTTGTAGCATATGAAATATTGCCATCAARTTCTCCATATGAGATAAATGGATAAACCTTCAAAATGCTCCCCTCAGAATGCTGTGGAGAGCACAACCACTGCAACACATTATTGATCAAAACAGACCCTTTTTTGAAATATTTTGTTTCTTCTGTTTCCACAGTGAAAGCAGACTTTAAAATTTAGAAAAGAAGTCAGTACTCTTCACTTGGAGTCAAGCATTTTTGATATAGGAAAATTTCTTTACATTGTAAGCTTGGAATATTACTTCTAATAGGGAGAGGAAAACAAGAGTACTTAGTACTTCAAAGAGAGAAGACACACATTCCTGGTAACATTCCCTCTTTGCTTGTTTCACGCTGCCAACTTGTAAGAGTAGCCTGCTTAGCAGCACTTGTGACTATTGCTCAGTACTTTTCTGAATCCTTAGAGACCTAAATACTCAYAGATATATGGTCCCTGGGACTGAGCTCTCCAAAACATTCACTTCTTAATTATTTCTCCATTTCAAAATAGAAACCTATAAAAACTACTTGYAAGAAGTAGCCCCACGTGGCTGACAAATGAAAAAGAAACGAATTTCAAAAGTGGGTTAAGCTGCGTCACGCAAAAATTAAATTGAAATTTCATTTGAAAAGATGAAACATTTTTGTGCTTAAGGCTTTGGCATGGAAATTATCTGAAAGTTTGGGGACAACGTAAGGCCGTCCCTACAATGGCAGGAACTGAAACATGCAGCACACCCATCCTTGCTGTAATTGTCCCAGACACAACTTGCCCAGATACCAAATAAATCTTGCTATGGTTAAGGGAAGAATTTTCTTCATTTTAGGGAAAAAAGGATAATGAATTTGCAAAACCCAAATGCAGTAAAATGATTCCCCATTTGGTGCCGCTCAGCCTGAAGGGAGAGGTAAATCCAAATCCAGTTACTGGCTTCTGACAATCCCAGCAGGGTCCTGGGAGGTCTTGCAGTTGCTGGGCTTTTTGAGCCCTCGCTACCAGGCAGATGGATCAGGCAGCTGCTGCCTCCTTGCTTTAGGGCTGAGCTCTCCTTCCACCCAGCAGGAAGTTACAGMACCTCTGTTATGGCTGGGAGCCAAGAGGTACAAACAGAGAAGTGTTGTATTTTAAAAGCAAACCAGAAACAGAGAGAGAGGCCAGGGGTTGAGACAGTACCATGGCCAAGGAGGTCTTGTGATTGATGGATTTATGGTGAGGTCAGAGGTGGTGCAGGGCATGTCTAATGAAAGTGAACATCATCTGTGTGAATCCTGATGTGGAGGCTGAGCCTTGGGCTGTGGTATTTCTGCAACTGCAAGGCTGAGAGTGACAGCAGAGTTGTCTCTGCCCACAGAAGAGACTGCAGACATTTCCATAAATCCTCCTGTATTTACAGGGACAGACACTGGAAGAACACACATGATCCTTTTCTTTAAACCTTTTTCCCTGCTAGTTGGTGTCTTTGCTTTCCTGATGGTCGTCCAGATGTCTCTCTGGGCCCAAAAGAAACACAAGCTGTATCTGAAGAAATTTTATCCAGAAGTGCGGAGAAAAGCAGCTATGATTCCCATCATCTTCTGAGATCGTCACGAGGGTTGGAGTCTGAGTGTGCACTTCAAGAGACAACTCGGAGCAAATTTCACTCAGGAACCAAGTGGATCAGAGGAAAAACTACTGGGTATCTTTTTCAGAAAATTAACAGTTCAAGGCAAAGAGGTTTTAATTAAGTGCAAAAAWTTAGCTCTTGAATTCTTGGTTCCTGCTAAAAGATATGATTTAATTAGATTTTCTGTAATGGAGCTAATTGAAAAGGGACAAGAAAATTGCTTATATTGAATGTTAGATATTTAGCTGGTGTAAATGGGCACAGATGCTGCTAAAATTAATGAACACAATTCATCTGCATGCATGCAGGTCTGGTAATTTTAAGGTTCGGTGTTAGATGTTGAGGAGTCTTGGATTTTTGCATCAGAAGATATTTCACAGCCTTATTCTTGTTAAATTGCACAGAAAAAAACACATTCTGCCTCAGCTCCTCTGAAGCATCAAAAGATGACTGCTATGTGGTGAACACTGTTTAGTCTAGCTTCACAAGGTTTTCCTTYTTTTAAAAATCAAATCTCATAGAAAATTGTTCAACACAAATTGGCTTAAATAACTCACTGCAAAGAGGTCTGGCTCTCTTTTATTTTCAGGGAGGCCCCACGATCCCAGAGGGGACAGTTTGTGACCATTTCCCATCTTGTAACRAATTTGAGGCATGGCTTTGGGTACCTCATTGAAGCCCCTTTCCCTTCCTCACAGTGAACAGCCTGCAAATAGCAGAAGGCTTCCTGCTCTAACATGTTGGGATCCCCCTGCTCGGTGCCTGACTACATCCAAACACCATTCACCTGAATGAAACACTGTGAAATCCCTGGGCACAAGGCAAACCAGAGTAATGGTGTGTATTGATGGGAAGAGATCCTGCCAAAAGAATTTCAGTCCATATCTGAGCTGCCTCAGACGGACACTGTTGAGAGGCTCCTGCTCCCCTTCAGTCTGGCCAGGCTCTCTCTGATRCTTTGCTTTCCAGGACATTCTTTTTTTGAGGGATTCTCTGGGGTTGTTATTCCCATCCTGAAAAGGCAAAATAGCCCCATCTGCAAATCAGTGGCACCGGTGCCATGCAGGAGCACAATTTTAGTTACACAGAGCAAAAGAACCAGAACTGCTTCAGCAGRCATCAGGATATGGAGAGTTAGGGCTTTGAGTCCAGTTTTCATCTCTTTCTGTTGCACAGCTATCAAACACCTTTTGGTGYCCTCAGGCTGGTGAAAAACCTTGCCTAAAGAACTTTATAATCATTAGAGAAGCACTGGAGTACACAAGCAAGGCAGGCAGTTTGTCTGCCGTTATCTTTGCGCCAGCTCAAGTGTTCTTATAAAGTTAATTTGCCCAGTAAATTGGGTTCATATCCCTCTTCTAATGTCTGACTTGCCACACTTATCCTATTAGCTGCTGTAACTCAATTTCATCTTTGTAATGTAAATACATCACTTTCTGTATTTTTTAACTTGTAACCTGTGAAAACCTAAAATTTTTATTCCCCTCAGAGGAAAACACTAATCAAAGTGAATATCCAGTTCTCTAACCTAGACTGCTAATAAAGGTCTATTTTTGAAAAAAAATCTTCTGTACTCTTTAATAGAATACTTAACCACAATATTTTTGAAACTTTTTTTTCCAGAYAATGTTAGATGTGTGAGTCAAGGCTGTTGTCTGTTTTTTTAAATCCAACTATTGATATTCTTTTCAGTTTTTGCTTATTAAATGCCTTATTTTAGCAACCTTAAAGTTTAAAATCATCCATGTAGGAGGATAACTTATCAAAATTAATTATTTTCCTGTTAATCTCTTGATTGCAATGGCTGCAGATTCAAGTCTGCTCAAGGCATGTTCCCAGTGTTATTCCAACTGCTGGGAACACGATTCCTATTCAAGAGTTTGCTTAGGTGAAAGAGGAACTTGAGAAATGTCACCCTCCCTGTTTATTATTTGGTTGTTCAGTACGTGGAGTGGGGGAAAAAAGGGTTTTGGCTCCTGAAGTAAATGACTGAAGYTTTAAAGTAAGGTTAAAAGAAAAATAGAGAATAAAGTGAAGTAAAGGGTGAGAGAAACAGWGGGTAAGAACAAACGAAGATACATTGCAGGAGGCTATCTCAGACAAACGTGATAGATATTTTGAGGTTCACCAGTGGGGTGTTGATGAGCTAAAACTGCTCTGAACAGTGTTAAATGGCTTCACAAATAGCAATAAATCTAACTTCCTGCACCTTTACTGATCTCTCTGTATTACACGGCCTTCTCTGATTTTCAGGGCAAGTTCCATGTGATTAGAACAGCTCAGTTAACTTCCTGGAAGGGGGGACATGTTCTGCTTTAAAATAAAAAGTTTCTAAGAATCGTCAGTCTTTGTTTTGATAAATATTTCAGAGGCATTGCTTATAGACCACCAAAAAACCCAAGCAAAAAAAAAAAAAAAAAAACCACACCAAAAAACCCACTCAGTTAAAAAAAAGGTATTACCATATAAAAGTTGCTACCAACAATGATTTTAGCCCATGAGCACCA
>NW_026623304.1:1376655-1406873 GCF_030028575.1 Malurus melanocephalus | reverse complement strand
TTCTTCAATCGTCCTATTGTTCTCCAATTGCTCTTTATTCTTGCTTCTTACTATGTTTATTCTTCATAGTCAGCACGAGGTACATGTTACACTGCTGTAGTCACATCCTCCTCTTTCCCATACTCTTCTATCTCACTCTGCTCTATCTTGTAGTCTGGGTTGCTCAGTAACAGCAATTCATGACCTCGTTCCCACAAAAACCTATCTAACAGAGATTCACCTAACTAAGATCCTTCTACATATTACCATATAAAAGTTGCTACCARCAATGATTTTAGCCCATGAGCACCATACAGATTTTCAACCAAAACAGTTGTCTTCATGCAAACATTTTCATGAGAAAGTTTGTTGTAATTTTGCTGATTACCTGGAGAAAAATGCCTTATCAAGCTTTAAATATCCTGGTATTTCTTTTATGAGGGGTTGATGAGGAAGTAGATGGTCAAGCACAGGCTCACTTGTTCAGAGCCACCAGCAGGAGGAAGGCGTGGGCAGACCATTKTGTGACAAAGTCAAGGGGAAAGAGCCAACTCCAATAAGAGCCATAACAGCTCACAGAGGCAAATTACCATGTTCCTCACAGAAGGCAGGAGAGGGGAGCACGGTTCAGCAGGAAAATCAGGTGGTTTAAGGTGGAGACGTGTTCTGGTCAGCCRTGAGGAGCTGCTGCAGACCCATGTRTGGGGYAACTCCTGCTTAATGCTCCTCWGGAGGGAAACCATCTAAACCAAGGGACTGCAAATAAAGCAAGATACAGAGACTAGACAATGAAGTTTCAGGAACTGTGCAAAAATGGATCAGATGGAGTATGAATAGATCCTTCCTGGTGTGCCCAGTGAGAGCTGTGTGAAAGGCATTGCTCAGCCAGTTGGCCTAAAGTGCATCCCAAAATAATCACTCCCCCTGGAGAGACTGCTCAACTTCCAGTCCTTCCATGCTCACCCTGCAGCTTACAGCTGTGTTTTTGTTGGAACTCTCTGTATGGATGAGTCTCATCTGCCCCAAATTATTCCTAAGGCATTAACATTAAGGAGTCGAAGCCTTCAGATACRCAGCTCTGCCTTTTTGTGGCTGGTTCTTGCCATAAAATGCCRACCTGGAAAAGAGCAGGCACCAGCTCAGGCTTCCTGGTGGTGCAGGGAGGYGTTGTGATGGGGAACTGACGTGGCAGATGCTTCTGTGCACAGCTTGGCAGCCTATATTTGGATTCCCAGTTTGAAAAAGCCCCTAAGACCCAGCCATATGTTTGTCTTATGAGATGGTTACCCCATCTTCACAGCTGACAGGACTGAAAATGATCTCTGTGATTTCATCTTTCCATAGGGAAAGTGGAGCTCGAAAGGACACTGAAAGCAGGAGAAGTGAATGAAGGCAGATGGTCATCCTTCTTTAAAGATGCTATTATCATCAAAATATCTTGTACTTTGCATTGTTTTGTATAAAGTAAGTGACTCTAAATTGGCTTTTATCACACTAGGAACTGAGATAAAACAGCCTGTTATCAAAGCAGTTCTGTGAAAGGGAGCCTGTAGTGTTAACTAAATATAATAAAATAAAAATCACTGAATGTGAAGACTTCTAAAGCACACTACAAGAGGAAAAAAGCTATAGGAAGGCAAGAGACTATTTATCTATTTATAGTTTTAACAAGTGCTGCTGAACTAAAAATTAATTCAAACCATAAAAAGCTTTTCAGCAWGCTAAAATTTTTCACATGATGCTTTATTTGCTTTCCTTTTCTATATTTTCCTAGGCACAAGTGTTGTCTACATGTGATATTCCCTGTCATTAACATTCATGGAAGCTTTTATAGAAACACACTCTATGCTTCTCCCAGTGTTCAATAAATAAATGTAGATGAAGTGTTGTGCTGTCATGGAACACAGATTGGTATCTATATGAACAATATTTTTTTATGAAAGGTCTGGTTTATCATAGGTGAGTGCTCAGAGGCTGCTGTACAGCTACAATTAAAGGTGATTTTCACATCCCACATGTTTTGCATCACAGAAGAATGTTTATTTTAGTGGTTCCTGCACATCTTCAGCCATCTGTGACCCAAACTTACAGCTCTTTCTGCAGGTATCAGCTCCAAGAGGCGAGCTGTCCCATGTCTGGTGTTTGGTTATTCATTTGTCTAGCACACCAGATACAGCTTCTCACCCAGGTCTGTCCTGAGAGAACATTTGAAAACACATTCATTTTTCCATCTTGTCTGACTGGATGAGCAGTTGTCCAGGTGAGGACTGCTGGTCACTGCGTGACTGAAATAATCTGTGTTGAATTTCCTTGAGACGTAACAGTCAATCCAAAACCACTTTATCAAAAGGAAAGACAAGATAATGGGTCCTGAAATACRTGTGCTTGGGTTAAAAAAAAATCTGCCACGTATTAACACCTCCACAATACCCAGTCTTCTATCGTGTACCTGCTTTTATGTAACTTCTAAAGCCTTTGAAAACTGAGGAACCAAGTATGAGGAAATCATTTATAGTTMAAAGAAACATGATAAGACTATTCAATAATACTAATGAATTCCATATTTAAAAAAAGCAGACTTCACATCTTTTGTCAAAGAAATCTGATTGTTAACTGGTTTCTTCCTAACACAGTATTATTCCTGTGAAAAAGTAATATAGCTCTATGAGTGATTCCTTTCTGAGTACCTGGCCCTACTCAATGGGAAAAGGCTTTTGTTTCAAAATTGCAGGTTTCACCATTTGGGGACTCTTTTAAAGCACTACAAGACAGGCACCAAAGAAAACAGACCACATCAATCATTTTTTAACGCTTATTCATACTGAAATGTTGATGAATTTTCAGACAACTGATGAAACTGTGACACCAAGTTACTAAAGAWACAAATATTTTAAAAGGTGTCCCTCTCCTCAAGATAAAAATACGGAAAAAAAGGGTACTTTCTATCTTTTCTATTAATATTATGAGGCMATTTCCAAAGTTCAAGGGCATCTTTGCAGAAGGAGACATTGATTAGAGATCTGGAAGGACCAGAATATGGCTGCAGTGTGCTTTTGGGGATTAGCAGCTATGACTTTTTTGAAAGAAATTTCACTCTTTCYGACAAGCGAGCTTGACAGAAACGGATTAAAGATGACACATCTCCAATATGGTATCTAAAGAGAAACAAAGCACCTATTCTTGAACCAACAGGGAATTTTTGTCACATATACACACACAGCGTGTTCTTCCACTCTCTGGTTTACATCATCTCTTTGCAGAGTGCTGTGCATTGGACTTCTATGCCTGTCACTCAAACTCTTAATTACTTACCTGTTAGAGCTTTGATATACTCAATTATGTCATAGGAAAAACCCTTCACTTCACAACTGAGGATGTAGAATCTACTGTGCTGCCATTGTTAGATATCCTTCCAACAGCCATGTGAATCACCATGTTCAGCTATTTTCAGGGACTTGCCAAACATTCAAATTGCAAGTTGCAAGCACAGAGCTAAATCTTCAAGCAGTGAAGACCTGGCATTATTTGAGCCCTAATTTCAAAACACTTCTCTTTGCTTCCTTTCCTCTTAACTCTGAAGGGCTGGAGCTGTTCAGGGATTACTCACTGCAAAAGCAGAGGTTTAATTTTTCCAGGTTTTGCATCAGTGTGTTACTACAAACCCATAAATCTGTAACAATAGAAACAGCAACACTGTCACTTACATTGGACACATTTTCTTATTCAGCAGGCTCTATCTATCCAGATACAGGGACAAACTGAACAGGGCTGTGGCAATTTGAGAACTACTTCTACTTCAGTCAGGCTTCTGCTCAGAGGTTCAGTGCCGTGGGTACCTCTCCCAGGAGAGGGCAGTGCAATAAAGAGTTCCTGAAATCTATTTCTAATTCCATCTTGATTATGGATCTAGAACTAAATAAAGAGATAATATATTTTGATCACATGCAAATATTTGCTGGAGATATTTACTTTTGCACTTGGCTTGGAAATATCAGTGTTAGAATAATGGTCACTCACACACATGACAGACWTGTACCGAGCAATGCAAGTTACACTGGAAATTACTGCATGACTGGATTTTGTATCAGTCATAGAATGTGCTGAGTTGGAAGGGACCCATGAGAACCATCAAGTCCAGCTCCTGGCTGTTCTCAGGACACACCAGGAATMATACCCTGTGCCTGATAGCCAATTCCTTAGGGTGCACACAAGACTTGGACTAAGGGTGTCAAAATGTGTGAGCTTCACAGAGGGAGTTCAGCAGTCACAGATAGGAGTCAGCAGTCCCCACAGACTGCCCCACTGCTGATGGTTCTGAACCCATGATGGACCAAAGGCCATCTCAGCCCTTCTCCTCCCTCACAGAGTTCCTTTGCTGCTGGCCCTGACCAGAAGTTTCAATGCACAAGTCCTCTTTGAAGTGTTTGTCACAGATGAGATTGCAGATGTGCTGTAAGTGCAAGGCCAGGATGCTGAAGCCAAATTCCAGATGGATTTAGCCATCYAAATAAGTAGCCCACCAAACTTTTTCATCCTTGAGCAAGTAATTGATGTTTGTTTCTCATTCCTTAGGCAATTCCTGCGGTCCTTCCCAGCCTGCCTCATTCAGGCACACACCTGAGTTGCTCTTGGTGGCAGAGAACTGCCCAGACCAACAGAAGTGAGCACAGCACTCACTGCCATCAAACAGTCAGAAAAATGACTACTTTTATTTGCTAACAAACAATTAGGAGTGCCAAATCTGGGCATGAGGAAGGCAGGATGATGCAATTTCACCTATGGCAGTCCTGGGGCCTTGGGACACTGCAGATGCAGGCATCAATCAGAGAGAATACCCAAACAAGTGAAAGGAAATACCTCGTGTAATTAYGCTATCCAGCTGTAATCACACATCAAAAATGCATTATAAAACATGTGGGCGAGGTCTCCACTTCTCAGCAGCCCTTCAAGCAGCCACTTTTTAGATATCATTGAGCAAACAGAAATAAAATCAAATCCTTCAGCGCCCACAGACATGCAGCCGACACACACAATCGATAGGCAGTTACAAAGAGAGAAAAACTGCAGGAGTTTTCTTATTCGAGATAAGGAGCAGGGGGAGAAACTTTGCTTTGCAACCCCTCCCTACTTTCAGCAGAGAAAATAAAATTGATTCATTGGTTACAGTGCAAGGAGAYGAGCATCTCCAGCAGAAATTAAGGGCACAAAGAAGGTCACAATACATAAAATTTCAAGCAGCAGCMGACAGAGCTGGCTAAACTGACTGCCATTTTAACTGCAGTTGTTGATAAAATGGTCACATTAAGAGGCAGCTGAAGGATGGTCAAAAGGTTAAGCCAGGCAGGCTGGTGGAGAAAACATAAAAAATGTCCTCTGCCACAAGGAATGTCTGCAGCTGGGGCTTCTCCTGCAGCTTCCTCATGGGGAGGATGGTGGGAAGCTCAGGGCTGGTGGGGGTCCTGCTGGTGTTTTGATCTCAGGCAGGTCCCACAGGACTTGCCACCAGCAAAGGCTGGTGGCACCAAAAGCCAGTTCTGGTATTTCTATTACTTCTGGAGCTTCTAATGATTTTCCCTGAAGTGTTTTCTCTCCATCTCATTTTCCTCCATCTCCAGAGGATATACTATATGCCTTTATGTTGCAGCAGGATATTCTACAGCTGTAAGTAAAGAAAGCCATCTGTTCTTTGAAAAGAGAGTGTCTCAGCTAAGACTTTTTGGGGTTAGTTTTTTCTTTTCCCAATTAATACAACAAATCTATCAGCTTACTTGCATTTCAYACACAGCTGGAATATTAAGCATTTCAGCATGAGATGGGAGAAAAAARTTCAATCAATCCAAAGACCACTGCTTTTCTGCCATCTGATTTTTGATTTGCAAAGTGTTGAATATTTATGTTTACACCAGGAATAAAAATGTGCTACTTAATAATGTGAGCCTCCTTTCCAAATTTTCTTTTTGGGAAAGAGTTATTCACTCTTTCTCTCAAACCAAGCAAAATTTCCTTGCTAATTACTGCAAATTACAAGTGCAAGGGGCAGCATTGCTTTGTATTCTGAGGAAAAACCAYGTGGGCTGAAGGCTGCAAACTGGGAAAGGCACTGTTTGATTACCCCAGCAGAAACATACTCTGACTGCTCTGTAMACGGGAGTCTGACAGCTTGAACTGCGAGTGAACCACACCTGATGCTTCAGACCACTGAAAASTCAAAAGAGCAGCAGGGAAAATCAGCTTGCTGCCAAGGGGGAAACTCTGGAAAGCTCTGACCTTCTKTGTAAMAAATGTTATATGGCATAARAGTATGAGGGGGAAAAGTCTGTGCYATAACTGAGATACTGTACACCCARATTTGTGCTSCCAGGGATAACCTGGTGCTGTGATGGGTCATGCATTACCCCAAGCCTTTCTTGGGGATTCAGCTCTGGGAGACTTCTCATTGTGTCACCAGTCTGCTCCAAAACAGCCTCAGGGAAAAAAGAGCCAAAGCTACCAGGGACACCAAAATGTCCCTTTATGGGTCAAGCAAACCTCATCACTCCAAGAGAGCTGATATCCTTGAAACTCTGCTCTGTCCCTCACATTCCTGTGCCATTGATGGCGCATTCCTCCAAAACAAAAAGTGCCCACAGTTGCAGATGGCCACTGTAATCTCCCTGAGTGGCAGAAATAAAAGAGATGGATGCAAGCAGACTAATGATCCACCCTAGGATGGYTGGTTATGATGCATTGGAAAGAACAGCTGGCTGTCAGCAACATATTTATCAGGAATTTAAAAGACAACAACAGCCATATAATCCAGAGGATTTAATGACAGAGTGGAACGAATGCTGAATAAACGCTGCTTTTGATAAACTCGCAAACATTTGGGCGATGCAACAGTGATTTATATTCTTCTGGGAGAAATAAACAAATTAAGGATTTCATGGCCTTGTGGAGACGAGATTTTGTAAATGTGAATTTCTGTGTACTTTCAGATTAACTTTATCTCTCTTGGTATTAGAGGAAAATAAACCATGGTATTTTCAACTTGCAAGAAACCCTASATTTTTGCTATTCAGCTTGCTTGTTGTTCTACTCTCCCTAAATCAAGTGAGAAACATTTGTTACGCACCCAAAATGTATTGTTTAACAGAATTTTGTACCTGGTCTATAGTGAAACCATGAAAACCATACTAAATACTAATATTTTACTTTTGTGAATGGTAAAAATATTTTAGCAGAAGTTTAGTTTTTATGGTGTCAATATATTTCTTTACAGTGTGTTAGAATCACTRCAATTCACAAGGCAGAGTATGACAGTTGTATTTAGAATTCCTTATCATCCAAACGAATACAAATAGCAGCACTATTGGTAGATAAAATAGAGCTATTAAAAAAAAAGGTGGCAAGCAGGATGATGCAGCCTCTCCTGGATGCAGCWGCACTGACCAGAGCACTGCTTGCTCTCAACTCATTGAACCCAAGCCTGCAGAGGTCACTCCCACCATGTGCACCTTCCTGGAAAGCAAATTATGGAGTCTCAGTGTGGAGAGAAATTCTTTGGTAAGGCAGCACTCAAGGAGAGAGTGATGCATCACCACTGAACCCTGGCCATCGGGACACTGTGTCAGAGGGCTCTAAAATAGAACCCAGAGAACTCCTTCCTGTCCCACCCTGTGGGTGCTGCCAGCATTTGAAGAACACCCTATATGGCTTCCCTCACTAGATCAGACTCCCAAGGGAATTTCTCCTTCTGCATTTATGACTTGGTGCAGGGGATGGTGCTGCCCAGATGGCTCCCAGCAGCCTCTTAYGGGGCAGAAAGCCCTAGATCCATAACACCACAAATCAGACACTGCCAAAATCAGACAATAGGCACRGGAACCTGCTATTTACTGACCAAATCTATTCCTTACTTGTTAGCATAAGATGTTGTTGCTGTCTCTTGCTGAAGCCCTTGCTGAAAAGCAGCTCCCTTCATCTTGCCTCATCATCAGACACAAAGCTCTGGCTGTAAACATGCATCATGTTCACTGTGCTGAAGGAAGTTATTCTGTACCCTAACTGCTACCTGCATTGTTATTAATCTGCAATTCATGAGCTCTCAGAGTTCTCTGGTTGCCATCCTGAGCCAAGGCAGTCACACACATACTTAACCCCAAGCAGACTCCAAGCCCTTCAGAAATCAACGGGCTAAGACTTCTGCCACCCTCAGTGCCTGAAATTTAACACTGAAAGCAGTATTAAAACTCTYCCCCTGCCCACAGCATTCAGCTATGTGAAAAGGACATTCTTTTAGCACTGGCARAAAGTTCATGAGCTCAGCAGGGAAATCGTGTTTCAAGTTCACCAAGATGCCCATTTCTCTTTCTGTTGGCTGCTGAAGGAAGCAATGGCCCATATTTCCTACCACATGCTCTGTGTTCCTCCAGGAAACTCACAGCCTCATCCTGTTTCCCATGCTTGGACCCACTGTTGCTTATGAGTTGATGCATTAACAACTGAAGCAAAGATTGGGATGTCATCACACCAGATTCGGTAAGCAAAAATAGAGAGGAAAACAATCCCTTACTCCCTTCTGAGCATGAGGAGAAAAGGCAAATAATGCAACCAGGTATGAGGGCGATAAGTCGTGAGTTATGGGGGATAATGTGGGAAGAAAAAACCCTTCAAGATTTYCATTACCAAACTCATTTGAGATAAACCATAGGAACGATAATTTCTTGGAGGGGAAATGAACTTTGTACAGTTAAGTCTTTGCTGTCAAAGCAAAAGATAAGAATGACCTTTGCTTTTAATGTATTTGTCTTTCCATATCCATTATAGACAGTGAACCCAGTCTATTAGCACCATTGGTCTAACACTAAAAGTCAATTTGATTTAACCATACTTGCTGGCACTGCAAACTGCCTGACTATCACTCAATTAGAAAAGAGACATTAGCTCAGGTGTTGCTTAGGATGTAGCTGCTCCTTCACCTTTGTAATGTACCTGAGATTCTGCTTYAATTCAGTGTTCTGTAATCAGCTGGCTTTAAATCAATCCAGCATTGTCAAAAGCATATGGGATCAAATGAAAAAGCAAAATTTAAAACACAAATAACCACYGAAGGCAGATTTTAAGTGCTAGCACTGCATCATTACAGCAAAGTTGATGCCATTTACAGCAACATTAAAGCAAGTGTTATTAAGAGAAAATGAGGCATTTGTCAATGAGTGTTTTTAGTGTCATTAGAGGTCTTAGAATTAATACACTTGCAATATTTTGACTAAAACAAGCTCATTCAAAGGCTCTTTTTTGCACATTAGCATCTTGTTAGACTTTGAYAATGTTTCAGATCTTCCTTTCTTAACTAGCAAAGGAAGAAATCAAATTCCAGTCAGCATGTTACAAAACTGGGGAAGTGTGCTATTTGCTGTTGCATGTGATTGAAATAC
The DNA here is from genome assembly GCF_030028575.1 of Malurus melanocephalus. Taxonomy (NCBI): domain Eukaryota; kingdom Metazoa; phylum Chordata; class Aves; order Passeriformes; family Maluridae; genus Malurus; species Malurus melanocephalus. The sequence goes on along the minus strand of NW_026623304.1, from coordinate 1,397,478 downwards.
AAAGATCATCCTCTTTTTTTTCCTGGAAAATATAAAATTTTATTTCCAGGGTCCCAATAGGAAATACGAAACAAGTTCTGATATCCCCAGTCATTACTGAGGAATTTTTTTATTATATTAATTACCCATTATCTTTTATAGGGCCATTTCTTCAGTGAGAATGCACCCGCTGAGATTAGAGGTCTGCTTCCAGCCCCATAAAGTTAAAACAAGCTGTGAATATTACAGATGGGCATACATTTATTGGGAGAGAATTTTTCCAATATTCAGTTCCAGGAATGAACTTCCAAAAATCAGTCTGAGTTATTTGCAGAGTCCTTGTAAACCTATTACTCTGTGTCTGAGTGCCTGTCTGTGTGGATATCTCAGTGGAGAAAGACTCATGGAAAACCCCACCAACTGCACACTGTGCCAAGAAGGATAGATTACCTCCTGCAGGAACAGACATCTGGATTTCACTCCCAAATACTGGTGTGTCAGCACCCTTCCTGGACCATCCCAAATCCTTGGGTTTCTCATCTTCTTTAATACAACACTTCTTTACTGAGCTGCCTCAAAAAGGATGGCATTTTTGCAGGACGCTGCAAAGGGGCATTCTCAAAGGTTTAAGAGTAGGTGTAAAGGTAAATGTGTAGCAAATGCTTAGTTCTGGCTGTTCATCTTCTGCTGTTCTGGGTAAAAGCCCATGTTACACCCTGACTACCTCTYTACTAAACTCAAAAATGGAAATGTGATTTCAGGGAAAGGGTCACTGTCCTTCCAGTTGGCTTACAGACAGGGTGAGAGAAAAGAAAAATGCTTGAAGACTCAGGTAATAAGAACAAAGGCTTTAAGTTACAAAAACCAGTGAAATAAATAAAATAGTGCTGAAATGCGTGTTGAGCAGGCTTTACCTTGCCACGGTGGGTTCTGTTCCTTTCAGCTGAAGGAGGTCTGGCTCTGTGGCTTATTGCTCAATTATGAAGTTAATCAAAGAACTAATTGAGCTTGGTCTGCTTGGTCTTTTGAGCCTTTTCTTATGGATTAAGTTTTATTAGAGCTAACAGAGGACAAGAGGAAGGCTGTAAAGGGCAAGGAGATGATAAGCCTGATATGTGAGAGGAATGATAGTTGTATGYCATATTTGTGCAGACAAAATTGGGTTCTGGGAAGGAACAGGACAGAGMCATGTACCTTTTAAAGACCTATAACCTACATGACATTTTAAACCTTTCTTGCAGTGTTTTGCCACCTCAGGTGTTCATTTCTTTAACTGTGCTTTTCAAGCCTGTTTGCAGCAAACCAGTGCCTCATGGGAATGAGAGGCTGTAGCCACCTGGAACTGTGACAAGTAAAGACTACACCTCTTTGCTTAGAACAAAATGAAGGAGAAAACTTAGGTATCAATGTGATATTGAAGATCTTCATGTACAATAGCATTTACAGGAAGAAAAAAACCAAGAGAGAAGGGGCTCAGCATTAATATGGACCATACAGAAGAAGGATGATTTCTTCAAGATGTTGTTCAAAGTGAATTTGCACTATTGGAAGTGGGGCTTCAAAATGAAGGCGTGTGATTARGTAATGTGAAAAAGAGCAATGAGTTACAGTTCCTGATACTTTTGTGCTATTTTTCTCTAACACTAATATGGAGAAAAATATTGTTCTACACTTCAGAGCAATCAGAATGTCTTTTAAAACTGTTTTGGAGAGTGCACATTCTGCAAATGTCTTAGCTCATACTGCATAATGACGAGCAAGTGAAACAGAATTTCATGCTTTCTGAAATGTAAATACAAGGAGGCATTCTTTTCTCTTTCTAGTGATTATCCTATGCTACAATTACCTTCCTTTTGGCTGTCTAAATAATATTCTCTTGATGAAAAGTAAAGTGCTTATGGGAAATTCCATCACATGGTTACAAAGGAAGAAAATATCTTATTTAATGCACATCAGCCAGAATTCAAAGGGAAATAATTGAAATTGAAAATGCTCCCTGACTATGGGAGTTTTGCTCATCTTTGGTCTGTTATGAGACAAGAGCTACGGACTGGGAAATACGTGGCTAGTGCAAGTTTCAGAGTCAGGGTTTGGGTACACACATTCTCCTCCCAAGGCTGATGCAATATKAGCCTTTTTGGTGGTCCTGATTCCCTCCTTCCAGGAGAAAAGAGTATAATCTCCCACAAAAGGCAACCTGGGGAGAACTTGACTGAAATTTAGGGGACAGTTCTTGCCAGGTGTCTGCAAAAATGTAAACTCAAGGGGGCAGAAGTGGAGGCGGACAAAAGAAAGGGTGAGTTTATGTCTTGGGGGTGAGCTGTGGGTTTGTCCTACTGAGCTCAGCAAAGCAGAGGCTGAGAGAGATGTGATTGAGCTCTGGTGGGTGCCTGGCTGGGATGGGGCASCATGGCCATCTGTGAGGGCAGCAGACAGACTTTAAGTGATCCTTTGTTGCCCTATTTTTCCACATTCATTTTCTTGGTGGGATTACCATTTACCAAAGCTACTGTGCTTTGTGTTCTGGAATGTTATTGAAGCTTTCAAAGAAACACAGGGATGTCCCAGCAGGGCAAATGCTTGCCTTGGTGATACAAAGCCTCTGGATTTTGGACCGAATCACATGCCCTGCACAGTGAAAGAGTGCAGATACCTCAACCTGTATGATTCCCTTAAAGTCAAATATCTCTGCGTGGTACAAAACAGTGGTTCTCAGATACTAATGTCATGAACAGAAATATAGAGCAGAAGGGACAGCCCTTTATTCTTTAATTAACTCATACAGCTCTTCAGCCATATCATACATCAAGCCTGGCCATAAAAATGGCAATTTTATAGTGTGTATAAAAAGAATAAAATGATTCACAGAGATTGAAGATCCATTTACAGCAAATGTATACGCCTGTCTGAGTACAACGGATTCCAAACAGATACATTACTGTGACCCATAAAACTACTTCAATATCTTATTTACTGTAACTTTGGGTGACATTGTCACAGATTAATAGTTTTGCAAAAGRTTTGGTCTCATCAGGTCATCATACTGTTCTTGAAGGGTTTTTTTTTTGGTCAGATGTGTGATGTTGGTGTGCAGTGAATAGCCATTGCAATTCCTTGGTGTCCMTTATTCTGTCTGCATATTGTTAGGATGTAAAATGAGTGGGTGAACACCAGAATAGTTTGGGAAATTTAGGAAAAACCTAATTTGAATATTTTGCACCTAAACTTTTTAACCTGAAAACCTGAAAGACAAGATTTAAATGCAACATAAATGTGATCAGTAAAAAAAAAAAAAAAAGGATGAAGTTTAAAATGCAGATGGGAATAAGAATTTAAATGCTATAATCTCTGAAGAGAACCAGCAATCAAAGTCTAATATCCTCATATTGTGCCAGATAATGAAATATTAAGCTGGAGATAATAAGATTTCTTTCCACTGGATGGTCTTCAGCATAGTTAAACCTATGAATGAACAGCTGAAGTGTTTTATATAAGCAAAAGGTTATATGTCAAGGATTCTGAGGACTGAAAAAAAAAATCCCAGCCCATTTACTACAAACTCACATCACTCACATCACATAATTCTCTTAAAATTGTGCCATAATTAAATGCATTTCAAGAAAGACAACTTCACTGGTGTGCACTGATGGGGACCAGGGATGCAGTGGATACTTTTTATCTGGCTTCTCTAAGGAAACAAAGGCGATGCAATTGTGCTCTTCATGTGTGCACATCTACACCTTCATCTTCCACAGGACATATGAATATTGCCACCAAGTTTGACAAAAGGGAAGAAACCTTAAAGACAGTAAATTCCTGAAAACATTTACAAAAGTGGGAAAACTAATAGAGACAGATTTTAGCAGCCTCCAGCTGAAGGAACATCACCTCCATCAGCCTCTGATAAGCCAACACTGGACCAAGCAGACCAGGCTGGCACAAAAAGCCAGAGAAAACCAAACTAAATCCATCCCACCACCCATGGAATTGCCAGTTCTCTAATATGCCAGTGAGGTGCAAGAATGCTGGCAAGGTAATTCCTGCCCTGATGGACTGTGGCACTGGATTTTTGGGGTCATTAACCAAGGGGTTTTTTTTATTTAAGACTACAAGGAGGGGATGAGTCCGCCATGTTCTCTATGGAGCAAAATGAATAAAAATGAGCTTTACACTGCAAAGAGAAGTTCAAAAGAGAAATATTTCTCCTGTGTTGTTACAGAACCCTACGAGACAAGCACAACACAGAGAAACACAGCTCCCTTCCTCCTTAAGGTTCATGTAGAAATTCAAGACAACCAGCTCAGTGAGAGCTTTAAAATCRAAACAGGAATTATGTACATAACCCTTGTGGATCAATTCAAATGTCTGCAGAGTGAGTTTATGACTCTGGGGTGATAAGAAGAAGCCCTTGCAGAAGAACAGGGATGAGGATGTTGGCAGAGAACCCCAGTTCCTCTGGGACTTCTTCTCACCTTCCTGCACGGTAGAAACTTGAATCCAGCAGGTTACAAGTGGGCAACTGCATGTAGTAGCTTCCACTGCTACATTTTCTTCCAATGCCTTAAATGCCTTTTTCTCCTGATCCTGCTTTTTGACAGATACCTGCTCACCTGTACAAAACCAGTATAGATGTTTTGCCAATTTTCAAAAATGCCTTTGAAACCACAAATCATCAATGCCATAACACAGTTCTTGGCAACCTGTTGTATAAAGAATGAAAATAGAATAATCCTTCATACAATTTTTTCCAAGTGTGTTAAATTGTTAACACAATGGAATGAACAATGTTTATTCATCGGATAGTTTTTGAATGTACGTTCTCTTTTACATGTTTATAAATGCAWGTATATAAATTGTAATACAAATTATACAAATGTTCATAGCACATCTCTTCACAAACTTTGGCTTCATCACAAAMTACAGTTGCCCATCAACTAATCTCTTTACTTCATCTGCATTTTTGCATACTCCCTTTTGTAGACAAATTGTGGAGAGGCAGATTTTGTAATAAAACCAACAACAAAATGAGGGACAATAGGAGGAGTTTTGTTTTTAAAAAGGAAAAAAAAAGGAGAAATTTTTATAGGCTGAATGGGGGATCATCTCTGAAGTGCAGTTTGGGAATCAAGCCACCAAATTACTGTAGCATATATCAGACAGGGATAGTTATTAATATTTTTCCTTTCCCTCGCTTTTTTTTTTTTTAACTTCTGCCAAACATTTTTTAAAGCAGAATCTCACACAAGTATTATTCCCTAAAATATTAGCGGAATTGCTGTAGAAAACATGCATGGAGAKTGTATATTTACACTTGTAGCTGAAGTACATTTCCAGCAAAGGCAAAGCAAGGTTCTCTTGTAAATATATTTGGTCTTCTCAAAACAGTGAATACATTGGGATTTTTCTTCTCTTTCTAAAATAAACCACAGCAATGCAGAAAGAAGGTGGCAGATGGKTACTTCCTAATCTGCACATGAAATATCTTCCAGTTACAGAATTTGTTGCTTAATGTCTCAAAGTCCATATTAATTATACACACTAACAGAGGGGCAGTACTGAAAATGACTGGATCTGGTTGTGAGCCTGCACAGTCTTCGATGTGGAGTTAAATTGTTGTTCCTCATAAAGCAGCTGAAAAGCTCAGACAATGAAATTTTGCCAGATGGCTGTTGATAACACAAGATGTTGTGCTGCTTTTTCTGCTGCGAATGACCAGGGGAAAAGCAGGTCATAAAATCTCCTGTGGTTTGAGGATTTGGGATTTTTTAAAGCATGGAATAGAATTTGTGCTTGTTTTTGAGGTGTCAACAAGGTCTGCTAAGTWCCTTATGAGACTTCAAAATAAGCTATAGGTGGTATTTGATTGTCATACCAGCTCTGCCCTGATCTTCTGCCAGGGCTAAATACCCAACAGCTTACTATTAATCACTGAACAGCAAGAAAACATGTTTTCAATACACTCATTAAGAAATCAGATTAATTACACACCCACACTTCTGTGAAGCCTCAAACCTGCCACAGAGAAACCAATGATTTGARGATGCTGAAAGGAAGAAAAATACCATGGCAACTTTCCTGTGCTATTTAATCACATTTACTGAAATTTTATCAGGTGCTTTTGAGTAAAATGACAGGAAATAATCTATAAAAAATTATGTGCTTTTACGAACAGAGACCTTGAATTTGAGTGTAAAAGGAAACCAAATCTCCAATTTAGTGGAACCAGTATGATTAAAAATAATTACATTTGTAAAGTGAACATTTGGAGAAAAAATGATTAATGTGCTCAATAATAACATCCATCTAATTTGTATAATGAGCATTTTCATCTAAAGCCATGTTTCTATTCAGGATATGAAGAGGTTTAAAAGGAAATAACTTAGTTACCATCATCTACCCATATTTATATCAGCATCCTGATTCTGAGTGTGTCACGGCTTTGCAGCTCTGTTGCCATTCAGTCTTCTCAAAAAAACCCCAAGAAGAACAACTTGTAATTAAATTTTTTAATTTATAAACTCACATACACGCCATGAAACATTAATTGTGGCAAATCAAAAGAACTGCTAGACATTAAAATACTGATTGCTCGCCATGTCAGCAAAAGCACAGAAGTTAGCAATCTATATGGATATAAATTAATATTCATTAGAGCTTTATTAACTTTCCCTGATAACAACCTCAGAAAATATTATTTTGCCTTTCTCTTTGTGGCTGTAACTTTAGATTGTCAGCTCGTTTTTGCACTGTTCTAGACTGTAGAAAAAGACTCTTTTTTCTACAAAGGTATCATTCATTATTTTCATTGTGGTGGATGATAGAGGATGTTGAGCTGGATCACCCAGATGACATTTGAAGTTTCTCAGTGCCTGGAAAGCCCTAAGGGTGGGTGGTTGGGGTTGATATCACCCAGCACAGACCCTGCAGAGGGTCTGAGCCTCCCTGCCAGACCCTGAGAGGTGCAGCATGTGGCACACCAGTCTCAGAAATACAGCACCATGCCTCATCTGAGAGTTTATTTGTGCTTTCCAGACGCCCTGCATCTACATCTCACCCTTCTTCCTGCTGGAAAGAAAGTAAGAAGTGTCYGGAAGAGTTTTCCAGGAAAGCAGCCACTTAACTTTCTAAAGTATGTCCTCRTGAAGCCTTAGTGATTTATTAGTTCCCATGAACTGCTTAAGTGAATAGCTAAAACCACACACTAAACCCTCCAAATTTATCCAAGTCTGGTGGGCAGGAAGGAGGGGTGAACCAGAGAACAGACACAGGTCAGCTCAAGCTCTAAATTTAGCATTCCTTTCTACTCCCTGTAATTTAACYCTTCCTTATAGGCTGTGTCTCTGATCTGTTCTTTGTATTTCAAGTCRAATTCAAGAGATATTCCACAGGAAAGCAGAACCTCATTTATATTACTTTTCTAATGCAGGGGTTGTTTAGAATAACTTCATTTCTATTCACTCCCTAAAGGTTTTTCAAACAAAATATGTTTTCCATTTACAGGATAACTGAATGGAGAGGAAAAGAAAACAGTTCACATTCAATCCAAATTACTCTAAGGCACCAAAAATGAGAATTCTGTTCTCAGTTCTCATTTTTCAAGGAGACTTCAACAGGAATTAAAAAAAAAGAAAAGGTAATTTCCTCAAACTTTCTTTAAGTGTGTCACGTTCTGTTTTCTGAATGCTTAATAAGACTTTCAAGCTKGCAGACTTATTAAACAAGACAAGGACATTGAATTTCTCCTGTGTCTCTAGCCTTGTCTATGCCAGAAAAGTTTAAATTTTTATGTTGTCTGACTAAGCTGGTTGTAACTGTCTGTGCTCCCAGCACAGAAAGACTGAGAGCATACAAGAGAGTTGCAAAAAATAATCTTATATTTTATGTGTTAGATGCCCAAGGTCAAGGGTGCCAATCCCTTAGTCTGTGTGGTGCATCAATGGAAAATTAATGGGGCTGTTAAATGTTAAGAGGTGTTTTAGACACATTATTATGCTTGGTGGCAGGGCACAGGGCTGAGATGCTGTTGAGGGCAAAGCAGATGATCYAATAAAATAACCTTGTGAGGAGCTCTCCTTCCTGTCTGAGGGGTAACAGTCTGCCACAGCTGAGGTGGAGGAATTTTTCCCACCACCTCTGCTGCAACAGAGATTGTATCCTTCATGTGTCCTGCAAGATAAACAGCAATGCTCACTGCTACAGCAGGCACCGAAGTTCCTTCACCTTTCCTTTCCACCACCCTTGCACAAGGAGAGAGGAGGAAACCCAGCCCCCACAAGWTTCCAGTTTCTGCCGCTGCTTTGCAAGCACAGCTCCCTTTAAGAAAAAAAAGGTCAKCCAGGATAGGAAAGCAGACTGTCATTTCTAAGGTAAGACAACTAAAGAACCTGTCATGGCCATTATTCAGCTAATCAGAGATAACATCGACGACCCCATTCTGTCAAAAAATATGTACAACAATGACCTCTTCCTTTATCAGGAGCGATGGGATAYGGCAGCGCAGCCATTATTACTGTGTAGATAAGAAAGCACCCCCCTGCWGCTCCCCTGAACAGTAATGTGTGCCCAGAGCTTTTTCTAATCTCTCCCATTTCTCACGTCTGGCGTATTTTTGTTCTGCTAATAATAATATATTTAAATATCCTTGCAAAAATTTGCAGGTATGCCTCACTAATGAGAATAATTGTTGATGGTGGGGAATGGTGTTAATTTGGGGAGGGCTGGAAACCCCATTTACTGAGGAAAGGACAGATGGCAAACGTGGTCTTGGCTGCAGTTTAGCTGGGAAACCTGCACACAGGGTAATTGAAGCGTCATGTTGTACAAACTTCTCAGATAATTGGTAGTGGCTTAAAGCTTTATTATTCTAGTTCAGAGTCCATGACCTGCATTTCCAAAGTGATTAATAAATTCTAAGCCATTTTAATAAATTTGCAAGGGCCATTGTAATTTTACAGACTTATGCCCTGCATAAAGCCAGGCCAAAGATCAATACCAAATAATCTCTGCATCGACCCTGTAATTCCTGACTGAGCACTAGGAGCTGCTTTAGAGAGATGTCACAGAAAGACCATTCACCCCAGCTTGAGGTTAGCTGTTCTTTCCCTGTTAAACATTTCCACTTTATTTATATACTCATTTTGACCAGCTTCATTTTCCAGCCAATTATTTTCATGATGCCTTTTTCTCCCTAGAGATTTCTGGTATCAAAAATCCCTGCTGCACTTCTCCTTGAGTCTGGAGTCCTTTTGCAACTCTTGTTTGTGAGGAGTTAAGTGGCAAATCTTTATGTGAAATCAATGAACCCCAAATTGCCTTCTTTTTTTTTTTCTTTTTAACTCTTTTATGGGCAGAAAAAGAACTGGAAGGCTGAGAAGCAAGAGGCATGTGCAAAGAAGGATGCCTTCACAGGTTTTAAATTAAATTCTTAAATGCCATTCTCATTTAAAAGTTTTTCATGCCAAATGCTGTTTGATTATGACTTCAAACTGCCTGCATTAATGATGAATCACTCTTCTGCAAGGTATTTGTCAGATGGACCTGTCAGATGTGTGATCATTGTGTTGCTGACTCCCTGCTCACCAACACAGTGAACAGGGTATCAGTAACACACCTGCAATTGGTTCAGTAACAGAGATGTGAGATGAGTGAGATGAATGCAGATGTTTTACAGAAATTTAAAGACATCTAAAGACGTCAGGTATAACCATGCTCAAGCTCACTCTCAAAGACAGACTCACACTTCTTCCCTCTGCCAACAGCTCATTTCATCCCAAAATGCAAAATTCTCTGARCAGGGAGAGCCAAGGTCACTCTGAGCAGGGCTTGGCCATGCAAGGAACAGCTCAGCTCCCTGTGCATTGCATTACAACCTGATTCAAACCAATAGTGTGAACAGCAGTATAAATCTTGGGACTTCACGTGCTCATGCCCACTCCCACACCTGCATCCAGGGACCCAGAGATGCACCTTCCTGACGTGTCCCTGTGTTTCCCTTACCTCTCTCCTCCCTCCAGGGCCTACTGTGCCAAGTCCAATCATCCCAACAAGGGTAGCATGCGGGCATTTCCTTTTGTTTCTACCTCTAGGAGGCTTGTAAGACCATTAATCCTTACAAAGCAAATCTACAGATGAGTTCAGGCCCTGACTGTCCCCCGAAAACCTTCTCACAGAAGATAAACTGTGTCTCTTGTGAATTCAAAGATGCAGGTTCAATCTGTGCTTTATATTAAAAGTTTACTGGGTAAGCTGCACAAAATTAAGCACTGCTTGGAAGACCCACATATGAACTGAAAAAAACAAAGCCACTGCAGAWGCCCAAATAATTTTCTCTCACAGCAATAATAAAGCTCCATGCCAATGTGCAGTAACAACAGGTTGCCAATTATGCACATTTAAACACTGTTGGTATGTACTCCATAAGGCTGGAGGTGGAAAGGAATGGCAAACACACAAGCTGTGTGGGCTGCTGGCACACTTTGTCTCAAGTACATGGGATAGAAATAATGTGTATTTATGAAAGTCACAGTGGTCCCTGCTGCACTGGGAGTCTCTGARTCAATAAAATACCTGGACAGAGCTTTCTTGGTTGTAGTGCTGAGGGTTCAACCTCAGAGTAGATTCCCTAAATTTGGCTTGGCTAAGCAGAGGCAGGAAGCCCTGGGAGTGGAGGGATGCACAGAGGGACCTGTCTGCCTGTGCTCATCCTGACCCCAGCAATGCAGTTATCTCCAGCTGGAGCAAAAAGAAGAAAAAAATTAATTAAATAAATAAATATGTATTTATATTCCACCAGTGTGGAATGAGCAACAGAAGAGCTATATCTGCTCAGGCAGATTTGCAAAATCCATGGCTGTGTCTCACCAGCTAAATGGCACACTTTCCAAGATGGAATGGCCTATCCCTGTGGGATGCTGCACGGGAGTGTAAACACACTCAGAGCTTCAGCAGGTTTGGCAATACACTCTGCTGAGTACCCACATGCTCAGGGCAGACACAGCCTCCCTCCATGGAAAACAAGGGATAGATGGAGAGCTGGATGGGCAGAAAGAATCCTGGCTGGAGGGTGAGTGCAATGCTATAATGTACATTTGTACATATGTTATTAATTTTACTGCTAYCCTTTAAGCTGAGCACATTTGGAAKAGCARYCATGTACCACCACAAGCCATGTGGAGTAAATTCTAAAGAAAGGAATTAAAAATGCAGTTAATTTTTCCATGGGTTAGAGCTAGATTTTACTTGCTATACAGATTCCCAGGGAGACTCATTTGAGAGAACTAATGAAACATTAATGCCTGCAAAAGATTTTTAAGAGTGGTACTTTAGGAACTATTTGGCTTTGATGAAAGGTTTGACTGCCTGATAACCCTAGAGCCTGCAGTTATAGTACAATATTTATAAATGGAAGAGACATTTACAGCCTCATAAAAGCCTCTGTTTATTGTTATCAAATTGCAGTGTTGCRCTGAAACATTAATATGTAGCTTAACCTGTTTCTCGTAGCTTTGTTAGGAGAACAGATGAAGTAGCTGAGCAAGCATAATGGACAGAAAAGGAGCAAATGCCAGCTGACAGGGACAATGAGTGACAAYAAGAGAAGACAATCCAAACACTGCTACCAAGTCTGTAGCCTGCATTTGGCCCTGAGATATGCAGCTCAAAAGCAAAGACAGTGAGATGTTTCATATGAACGAGAAGTTGCTTTACTCTGATGCTCCAGGACAGAGCAGAGACCAMAAATCTCACTAAAACAGGTATGATCAGAGTACTGGGGAGTAAATGAGTTCCTATGYTCTCCTGAGCACTCTCCTGCTTAGYAGATATYCATTCATTCCTCCCTTGGATCCTGCACTGACTTGTTCTGGAATCCTGCTCTGCTCCTGCGTGCACCACTACAGGGACTGAATAAACCTACAAGAAACAGTATCCTATTTGACTGAGAGACTCATCCTGATCCTGAAATGTGCAGGGYTTGGTGTGGGAGCTGGGTGATGAGCTTTCCTGGATATCTTTGAAAATTTCCGGTGCTCAGGCAGGTTTTGACTCTGCACTCAACACCTGGGAAATGCAGCAATCGACACAGGAGGACAATGGAAGGAGGATGTGGCTGTGAAAACTTCCATTGCCCCCGTTCCACCTGGTTAAGCAGCACATTTGACACAGAGYAGCAGCCTCCATACAGCTGCTGGTGGATCAGAAACAGCGTGAGACTTCATTTTCCTCTCTGATGGATATATATACCCATGGCAGGCTCCGAACAAATGTATTTCAATTTAAAACATTATGAGTTCATAGAGGATTGCAGAACTGACATTGATGCTTTTACTGTCAAATCAGCTCTGCACATAACCTCTCTCCTTCAAGGAAAGCCTTGAGCAAACAGACCTCGCAGCRAGATGTGAAGGTTCATCAGAGTAGTCCTTGTCTGGCTAAAACTGACACAGAAATGTTACAGGGCTTCTTCATTTGGGATTCCCCAAGGTGGCTTCAAAATGTTGTAGTTCTTTGCCCTGCTTGTGGCCCATGAGCTCCATCTTCCCTAAAGAATTACATCTATTTTGGGGCCAGGCTGTGAGGTGCAGTTACACATATTTCAGCACAGTGCACATTGGAAACACCAGCACTTTGGAGACTCTGTCCAGAGGAGATGGAAAGGATGAGTTTCCAGAAAAATGTAYACCCTAGACTCTAATTCACAGATCCATAGATCCCTAAAGTTCAAGTGTTGAAAGTGGACTTTTCAAGTTTACCACTGGAAATAAAAGGCCTTTAATTCAGCAGGAATCATATTTTCCACTAAAATATCTTTTGGATAACAAATAACAATTTTCTGTCCAGCTCAATGAATTCCTAAGAAACCAGTCTTCTTAAATCCCTTATGTACTTTGGAAAGCCTCACATTAACTTTTTTTTCTAGCCACTGAGAAAGAGAATATGATGTTCCATATTTCAATCACTTTTTTTTTTTTTTTTGTTACAACCTGTTAGGCAAAACGTCAGTGAGACCCTATAAAAGTCCTCAAGGTTTTTTCCTCCTGTCCATACAGCTGGGACACACACAACTGTAGGGTGGCTTTGTGTTCCACCTTCAGCACTCTGGGTTGAAAATAGGATCAATGTGCTACAGACCACACCGCAGAAGGGCTCCTCGTGGCTGTGCATGTAAAGAGCTGAGAAAGGGAACCATGGAATATTGGAAGCATCAAAATCTTCCACACATTAATGGCAAGAAAATAATGAATTGGGGGAATTAAAAAAAAAATCAACAAAAAACACACGAAAAACCAACCAACCAACCAACCAAAACCACCAAACCCCAAAAAACTAATTTGAAATATTAACTTTTCTTTATGGAAGGACAGAGGTTCCAGGAGCACAGAGATTATACATGCAGATATATATGCTGAACTGCCTGTGAGTTGGACCAGGCTGAAACAGAAGGGCTTAATCACTGGTCTTCATTAAAAAATAACAAATGTAACTAGACTTGGTGAGGAACATGCAGAAGCATTGCCACGGACCAATGGATCCCAGCATGGATGTGGGTGGTCAGAATGAGTGATCAGATTTGTAAGACGAGAGGAAATAAGGCCAGAAGAAACTCTACTTATTGTCTATCCACCTTCCTTCCCATCCATCTTACATGCCTCCTTAACAATGAAATGTTTATTTTGCATGCTTGTCTTCATATTTAAGGCTTAGTGATTTTTTTCCCTTTCCTTAAGAATCTACAGACTTTATATGAGCCATTAAAAATAAAGAAGGAAAATATTCTTTTGGCAATGGTAATGCAGACACATAAATCTTCCCTGCTTCTTCAATTCATGCATTGCATTCTTTTAGAGTTGCTCCCTGCTGAAGCCAGCATGATAACTGCAAATTTAAAATTGGCTCTTAATTTGAAGACCTTTGAGTTTTGGTACTCTAGGCTTGCATTTTTAAACTTCGTGACATTTATACCAAGGCACTGAGGTTATTTAAATTTATTTTTCATTATCTGCAAAAGAGCTTTCTATATCTTTGTCATGATTAATTTGAACACAAGTCCCTGAAACAAAATAAATGTAAGGGAGTGCATTTAATTTTAAAGTTTTAGTACTAAGAAGTTTTTCAAGATGAAAAAGTTTTTTGATGCATTATATTTTTTCTTCAGTTTACTTGAGAATTTTAGGAAAATGGAGTTGAAGATCTTAAGGTCATTGTCCATATAAAAGGCCATGTCTCTGATCATCTCAGCCTCCCCCAAAAAGGTTCTGATCAGTTTGTTTCCTAGCTGGTAAAAGATAAAGGCAATATTATGGGTCACGCTGTGACCCCATTTCAACACTGAAATCAGCATGCAGTGAAGATCAAATACATCAAACTTCACTCCTGACTGTAAGAACAGTTTCCACGCAGATTACAATCTCAATGCATGCAGAGTGCCCAGAGATGCCTTTTTCCAGCTCACACTGGTGATTTGATGCTCACTCACTCGTGTGCACCAAGCTGCTGTCACGGGTGCTCACCAGCTGTATCAACTCAAACTGCACTCTGCAATTTCCCTCCCTTGGCAGCTCTGGGGATGCCTTCCCTGCTGGAAAACGGGAGGCACAGAGATCCCACTGTTTCAGAGCACTGCAACCATCTCTGCTCCAGCACTACTGCCGAGGAAAGTGCAGCCCTCGGTGCTCTCCTCCTGGGAAATGGTGACAGCAGCAGGGACACCGAGGTGTCACACCTTGCTGTGCTCAGTTCAACAGCAGCTGCTGCTGCCAGCYTTGTGCCACATCAGCTGGCCCCAGGAGCTGTACATGGAGCACAGGAGGAGCTTTGCCAGCAGCAGGGTGAGCTGAGGCTGTGCCTGGGCCATGAGAGGAAGAACAGAAATGCAATAAACTCCACCCCACACATTCCTCCAGCAGAGGCCAACAAACACTTACTGCCATTTACAGCTGTCAGCCCCAAATATGATTAATGTGCAATCACAGCCAGACGAGCATCTTAAGGGAGAGCATGGTCTGCTTAGCTCACTTACTCGTAGTAAAAATGACTTTATTTTTAGGGATCACTGCTAATGGCACACAGATTCTTGGGGGCCACGAGGGCTTAGGCAGATGTGGGAGCAGATGGCAGGACAATAATGCTTTTTTGGATGATTGACTAGTACCTTTTGCCAAATGTCAATGGAAATAGAGATATTTTGCCAATCTCATATCAAGCGACAAGGAATTTTCATCCCAAGAGGYGAGAGAAGTTGAATTTTTGTTGTCTGTTTGCAAGCACCAAGAAGTCCCCGTGAGCTACACTGAACAGTGTTTTTGTTGTCTTTCCTTCCATCTAAGAAATTATTTTTCTCTGTATATTTTGAAAAGGTAATACAAATATTTAATCAGTTTTGTCATGTCTCCACTCTGTTGAAAGCAGGATGACATATATACCAAAGCAAGGGAGTAAAATCTGTCCAGCAGAAGGGAAAATTTATGGCTGCAATTTTGCAGAGGGGTCCCCACGATGCAGTAAACTGCAAGAATGAAGCATGAAGAGTTTATTAAAGCCATAAGAATCCTGAGATGAGATTACAGCCTTTATAGTCTGCCATGCTTCAGATTTGATAAGGCATGTCTCTCACCAGCCCCCTCCCCCTGCCAGCTCTCCTGGAAAGATGGGGAGAGGAAAGAATCCACAGCAGATTGATTTTGATTTCACATGTAGCATTCTCATTAATTTTCAAGGCATCATCTCGTGCAGATCAAAGTGGCAGAAGACGCTGACATCAGCTTTCATATCTGAGAGGTTATCACTCCCTGATGATAAAATTGCTGGATTATCAAGGAGTGCATCTGAAAGTCTATAGCTACTGTAAAAAGCATTGTGACATATAAATGCACAATGTGACACCATTACTGTATCATCTTTACTGGAACACTTAGCAAAACATTTTCAGTGACACCGAATGACAATCATGCCTTTGATTTTATTTCTCAGTTTTGCAGCCTTGGAAACTATAATTTGGGGGAGTGGGTGTGTGACACTTTTTATCCCCTTTGTCCTGACTGTCTCCAGCTCAGACATGACCATCTGCAGTGGAAAATGTGCCATGAAAGATCTGGACCAGCATGGCCATGGAATCTTTCACCTTTTTCAGACCTGCTGATGGAGTGTGGTTGTGACAGCAAGCGATCCCTTAACAACACTGTTAGAAATGCTTATTTTAACAGTTCAGTTTGTTGGATTTTTTTACACTTGGTTTGCTCCTGTGCAGAACCTCAGGAATAAGAAAAATGGTGTTCTGTGGACTTTATTGGACTATGCCCTCTTGTTTGCTTCTTTTGTTAGCACAGGTGACAAGTCAAGCAAAATACTATATCTTCTATAGCCTTCCTCCATAATGCAGAGTACTGATACAACCCAAGAACACTCAGRGCATAAAATAAATAAGAAAACAATTTTCCAGTAACTGAGGAGCATATCATCTCTGGTACTGGTTTTTGGCAGCAGAGAGAAGTATGATAAATACTCTGTGAAGCAGGGATAACAGTTACATTCCCAGCCACTCTTCTTCCCTCTGCTGTGTCCTACCATTACACACAGGAGGCTTAGGGATGAGTTCACAGCAGGAATATGGAATACAGAATACAGAATTACCTAAAGAAGCTTGAACATTTAGCTGTACTAAACTTCACTAAAAGCCTAGTTGCTTGCACTGCCCAGAGTAAGTCTGAGAGAAAATAAACATTTCTTCCCATTCTGGGAATCACAGAGGAGAGCAGATCCATCCTTTCTTGTTAATTGCAGTTTAAAAAAAAATTAATTCACCTATTAAAAGGATGGTAAAAGTAAGGGTAGAAAGCACCCTTACAGCACACCTTATGTAGGTTTGCCTCTCATCAACCACCAGGGCAGCATGGGGGAGAGGGAAGGCAGTGGTCCTGCTCACCACAAATCTAAATCACTCCAGAMACCTTCAGTCACAATTACTGTGTCCTCACCATCAAAATGTCATGTGTGACAGTCCAAAATGAAGTTATTTTTATGGCTCTAAGACTTGGCCAAGCTACCAACAACCTACCAAGCCAGATTTAGTGGATATCTACCCACTAGAGTTGGTTCTGCTCAGCTGCTTCATGCAAAGCACTGCATCTCCATCATTTCTGAGTGCTTTCCTGATTATCTTTGATCTGAAAGAGCACACACAGCCAGATGCCCTGGATGCTAGCTCAGGTTGCGCTGCCTGAACTTGCTTTGAGCTAGCCCATTCACCATACCTACCCCAGATATCCCAAGAAATCATGTAGATGAGTGATGAAACCCAGCCCTTTCCAAGGAATGTGACTAACCTTACCCCAAACCCTCAAACAAAACCAGAAAGACCACCCACACGGCTGACTAATGGGAATAACTGTTTGKTTTGTGAATAGAAATAATAACATGCCACCCAGAGGGAAAAAAAAGAAAACAAAACAAAACAATGAACAAACCACAAAAACCAAACAGCAGAGTGCTATGCTAGGATAACCTGAATAGGAATTGCATAAAATGCCTCCCTGGAAAGACATTGACCCCCTCCTTTARATACAGTGTGAGGTCACGATCACCAAAAAACTGAATAATGCATACATCTGTTTTTTTAAAAAATAAGCTTGTGATACAAGATCAATATAATGAGTATTCTAGTAATTCTAGACAGAACTCAGACTGAAGACATAATGAAGAAATACCACCCAGTAGAAGTAATAATACATCCTGTCAGTACTTGTAACAGTCCAAAAGCAATTTATCGACTAGAACCGTGAAGAAAATATTTCTGTTCAGTGGGATCTTATGTCATTTTGAAATGCATTTGTATTGCAAAGTAGCACAAGAGTTGATGTTTCTTGTGAACCTTAAAATACTTGGRAATTCTTACAAAACTTGTGAAATACCAAAAGGTTGTGTTTTCATATGGATGAATCTTCTTTGTTCAAAAAGAGAAGAGGATGCATTAAATCAAYACTGAAGTAATATAAAAGAAAATAAAGAACATTTTAGCATAAAATGAATATTATAGTGCAAAAGTATCAATGGAATTAAATGAAACAGAAGGAAAATTAAATGTTATAACTAATTGAGAGAAAAAGATCAGCATTACTTAAATGACATGAGCAAGCTCTTTGCTTCCAATCTCTCCGATTGAAAAAGGCATCAAAGTGTGTATATGCCCATGAAGTTTCKGCTTTCTGCAACTGCACTGTTCCAGTGGAAAATCCCTTGTTTAGACATGTTTCTTAATTGTATGTATAAAATACAGAGTCTGCTGCAAAAAAAAAAAAAGTCTCCACTACCATGTTCATGGGTAGGCAAACTGGTGATGACAGTAAGAGCCTCTGGCTTTGCAACTCTTATCTGAACAATGGAAGCTGATAAATGATGAAAAACAGCTTTTGAAAACCATGTCCTTTGTAGCTGAAAGTATAAATAGTTGTCATGAGATCCTCAGATCACTCCTGAGAAATTTCTCTGCTTGGTTGAATTTTGAGACCTACAGCATTTTTTACTGGGGCCAGATGCCACTGAGGTGTGTTGATGGGGATTTAGTAGCACCGATCCTTGTGCCACTAAACATCTGTATCAGATTGTGACCTTCCCAAACTCAAAATACAACATCATTAAGCACAAAGCAGCCTATCAAAATGCTTTTCTACTGCCTTGTATTTCCTATTCCAACTTATCAGCTCAGGTAAGGCTTTTTGCAACTATCCAGTGACATTACATTGATAAATCAAATAATTCACGGATGGATGTTCTCAGACTGCTTTTTCCTGCAGAGCTTTTGGCCACTTTTAACACACAAGCATATGTCCTCTCATTTGCCTAAAGAATTTCTTTGTCAGCTAGGGCAGGTGAGGATTTGCTAAGCTGACTGTAAGTCTGCCACTGAAGACACCACTTTGAATTTTATAGTTTTATCATCCCAAGTCTCTTCTACCCATAAAAAGATTATTTAACCTGCAAGATTGTACATGATTAAATGGTCAAGTTTTGAAAGGAGTTCATATTTTAATGGGATCAGCAGAGAACCTGTTGAGTTAATGCCCATCTTAGGTCACCAAGTATTYTGCCCTATTAATATTTACAGCCAAGCAACTGAGTGAAGAGGTTTGGCACCTGCACAGTGCATTACCTGGGTATACACCCTGCATGCAGGAAATGGCAAATAGCATGGCTTTGAATTTACAGGGCAAAAACCTCCCAAGATGTGGAGGGGACTGGCTGCCACACTTGTCYAAGATGACTCTGAATTCCATTATACTGGGAACTGGGCTCAACAATCCTGCCAAGCTGCCTGRCAGCTTCTGAGACACAAGCTCTTAGCCAACATGCAGCCCTGGCCKGAATGACAAAAAGGAGCTTCTGCTTCTCCAGGTGTATTTTATGGAGTAGAGATAGGAGAGAGGGGATCTTACAGCTCGTGGCACTACCATGGACAGACTGCAGGAGAGCAAAGGGCACTCATGACTCCAGACAAACATTGTTACTAACACTGATCACTATTTTCAGAGTTTTGAACACTGTATTTTTACCCACAAAAGTGGTGTCTTTTTAAAAKATGCTAATAATACCAGCATTTTCTTGTAGAGTTAAGAGTAGAAATGGTTCATTCTGATTGTCATCAAAGTGACTCCAACCCCAAACCATCAAACTCTAATTTACAATTTTGTGCTCTATGGCTAACACATTCCTCTACTTTCTGTCCTCTTCTATTGAGTTTGTTTCTATAAGAACTTTCAGGTTTAGGATTGGATTAATGACTAAAGAAGATTCCTATTTATTTTACCCTCTGACAGATTTTTCAATGTGTTTGTTAACCTTAATTAATCTTGAGAGGATCTGTTAAGCATATATCTTGGGATAATTAAGCTGCRTTGTTTTAGGTGCTCTGTCTTGGTGGCCCTCTCTATAATTAGTTTTGGAGTCATACATCTCCTGTAAACCTGACTTTTGTTTCAATTTTGTTGCCTGTTTGAAAGCCATTCACACTGAAAYGATCTTTCTAAATTAGAAATGTATATTTCAACCTCTGTTAACTGTACATTTCAATCTCTTCTTGAGCAAAATCATGTATTTCTTAAAAGGTTCCATATTCTTTTTGCTTTGCAGAAATGCCCTGTGAGCAACTATGATCCTGTACAGTACTAGAATTTTAGCCAAATGACATTTCTTACAGTATGTCTCTAAAGAAATTTATCAAGATCCAGTGCAAACACAATACATCAAAGTTGAAAACTATGAATCAGACTGTACAGGAGCCTCAGTCACACACAAAGCTGCACTCAATCCCCTCAAGAAATGTGTGAGGTATAAAGCAGGGTCATTCTGTCCCAGCAGATCTCTCCTCCAGTCCTTTTGCACATATTCAGCAAATATGTGGCCCTGCATCTTTTGCCTGCAGCAGCTTCCTCCTTGTTTTGGGCTGATGGCCCAGGATGAGGAAACCAAAATTACATCTTGATTCCCATCTGCTGCAGAGACCCACCTTCTCTCCCAGAAGCTGTCAAGTCTTGTGTTGCATCCTGAAATCCTGTGCTCCAGGAATGCCAGTAAGGGATCCATCACTTCTCTGATCAGCCCACACACACATTGATACAAACCATGTCGTACATCCACGCACACCAAAAAGTCAGATCAAATTAGAAATTAAAACTCTTCAGCTCCTTTTTTTTTTTTTTTTTTTCCTTAGCCTGTTTGAAGTTTGTTGGAATGTGAGCTGACACCAAATCATGTCTACCCAAGATGAGCTGACCTGACCCCTTTATGAAGCACATACTCACAGAAGTATAAATGAGCCTACCCATACTCCAGACCCAAACTTAGGTAGCACAGTCT
>NW_026623304.1:1311326-1376630 GCF_030028575.1 Malurus melanocephalus | reverse complement strand
GATAATTTAATCTTTACTTTTACTGTTTGAATGCACTCCTTTGTGGCACCTGACCTCCCCAAAAATCCAGGAAAATACTGGCAGGAAATGCCACCTGCAGAGTCCATGCAGTGCGACTAGCAACAGTAAATTCATTTCTCAGTAGAGAAGCCCACAGATGAGGAATACCTTTGGACGTACTTAGTGGAAAGAGGAAAGGGTTACCCTCAAGCTGACCATCCCTTGCAGCAAAAAGACCAGTAAATTACAGCACAGAACTGTTCCACCCTGCTTTTCATTTATGTTTGCATTTATGGCCTGAGTGGCATCACAGCTCCAGTGCAGGATAGGCAGGATGTGGAATTTCTTGCAGAGTGCAAGCCAGGAGGTCACAGCACAGCTCCAGAGCCAGTTATCAATGCACATAAGAGCTCCCCGTGCAAATCCCCAGTAATTCCTTATCCAAGGAAGCCTGCTGTATATCTTGTACCAACTCACAAGCACTTCAGGACTGCAGTGTTTCACACAGCCAATGCATATGTGCTCTCATTCATTCCAGCCTGATGGCCAGCCCTGAGGCATGCTGCCACAATCTTGCTTTCTTCAAGTAATTCACACCCAGGTACTGCCCCTTCAAGAACGAAATATCAACCAGAAATGCTACAACTCTCAACAATAGAAATTTTCTATTTCTTTTACACTGATGGAAACCCCAAGCAGAAACTGAGCCCAATGGAAACTTCAAATATTGATGGAACACAGGACAGCAAAGAAAACTAGCTAACCAATAGAGTAACTAGAGAATTCATGTGTTTGCTGTCCCTTCTCAGGCAAATGCTCCCCCAAATGCTCTTACAGCATGAATTAGGAATGATCTGACRTGCCAGAGAGAAACAGGCTCTCTCTGGTCCAAGGAATTTTTAATGATGCATTCAAAGTGGAACAGTAATCAGAGGGATGACAGGAAAAAGTAACACAGTTTAAAAGTGGGTAGATCAAGTGCTCTGCTGAGGTGCAGTGAACTCAGGGTCTCTCAGCTGGGACATGAATGATGTTTCATAGATCTGCTGAATACCCAAATCCTGACCACAAAGAATGAACAGTTCTAGAGCTGGAGGTCTATGAACAAAAGTTCACCTGCACAAATGCACATAACAATGCTTCCTTGTTTCTTATTCCCCCCTTTTATATCCCACAATGCAATAAATGCATGCCCTTCACCTTGATTTTCTGTCCCTAGCCTGCCAAGCACAACTCAGGTTTTATTCATCAAGCCAAAAAATCATCTGAGCTCCAGCTCACATCTACCACACTCCTGCAGCAGCTCCCTATTTAGGAGCAACAGCCCAGACAACTGCTATTCACTAACAACTCATGGAAATGGAAATTAAAGCTGCTCAAAGAAAATTAATCCAGAGATTAAAAACACTCAAGTAACTGGATATGCTTATAGCCTTTTGTTCTTATTTTAATTAAATATGTTCAAGTTTGCAATGTAAATATGAAGATTCAAAACATCCAGGTCTGAAGGAGGGTAAAATTAGATTGGATATAAAGCAGACATTTTTACAATGAAGGGGGAGAGACACTGAAACAGGTTGCCCAGAGAAAGTGTAGATGCTCCAACACAGGAAGTGTTCAAAGTCTGGTTGGATGGGGCTTTAAGCAACCTGATGTAGTCACAGAAGTCTGTCCCCATGGAACTGAGGTCCCAAACTATTCTAGAAAAATTGTAAGATTTCTATCAAAAACAAGACCACATATAGAGAGGCAAATATATTTTGGTTGCTAGTTTTTAAATTAAAACCCTAAAATTTAATAGCAAAGAAGGTAGTGAAAATGCAGTTGCAGCATTTCCAACCCAGGAATAAAGAGGTTCCTGTGTAGAGGTACAAAGAAAGGTATGCCTTGGTCACTGGCTCCTCTTTTTTTATCAGAAAAAGATTTCAGTCCAAGTGCTGAGCAGGAGTGAAGATCAGGTGATGCCTTCAAGTGATCACTGGGAAAAAAAATGTTTTTCCTATCAAGACTTAGCTAGAAATATTTTWAAAAAATCTCATTGGAACATTGAAAATGAAGAAATTTACAGATATTGATTATGTGTCGTAGGCAGGAAAGAAAAGAAAGCAAAAGGAACAAAAAGACGATGACTTTATTCCTGTAAGCAATGCCTATCCATCTGATACAAAYCAAAAGAAAAGAACTTGACACACACTTCAAACAGTAATTGATGAACAGATTACCCTATTAATTCTGGCATGATGTTTTGCATCCTCCTGTGCTCAGTTTTCTTTCTCCCTAGTTCTCATTTCACAAAATTATTTTCTATTCAACTGAAGAATTATCTCCTCGGTTACTGTGACACAAGATGCCACATGCAGACAGGCCATGGGACACACTGAAATATTCAATCAGTGCMGTCTTTGAATGGCCAAAGTCCACAGGAGTCACCATGAGTAAGCCCTGCAGAAACCTGTTGTATATGCCTATCAGCATTTCAAATTTGCACCAGGATACCTCACTGACAACATAAGCAGCCTGATTTGTAAAGGTGCTTGGGACATACAAATTGATTTCTGTAGGGATCCCTGGAAATCAGGGCTTTTAAAGAGGCCTGTCCTTGGGGAAATGTGCTTGACAGTGCTAATTATATGTCTTCAAGCTATGTGCACTCTTCTCCAGTCTCCCTGGCTGCTGCTGGGAGAATACTTCCAAGAATSAGGCCATTTTAATCCCCTAGAGTCAAATATTAAAGTATTTTTTGACACAACAAGGAAGGGAAAAAACTAATATTTAAGGGTAGAAGTCGAAATACCATGTGCTATTCCAAATCATATGTTTTGCCATTGACATGACTCCAAGTTCAGCTTCCCAGCTAATCAAGGATGAGGGTTTCTTTGGGCTATTGGGTAACTTTGTAGCTACCAAGAMCTGATTTGGGATGCAAAAGTTGTTTTTAAATAGACAGCACACAGGATGTAACCTTCACGAAACACATCACAGTTGTTACTACTTCTCTATCAGCAGCTCTGCACCTGCAATTGGAAATCTATACCACGAATCTCATTAATATCACACTATTGACCACCTTTCCCTCCCCACAGTAATTCATGGCACCATTTCSCTGCTTCCTTGCTCTGCGGGTTCAGGTGACATACTGCAAATAGTGACCGTGTGTCTGTGCTATGGTTTGTCACCCAGAATCATTCCCTCCCTGAAGTTTCCAATGTGTGACCCTCTCAGCTGATTATTGTGACATCCACTGATCAGCTACACACTCAGGATTGAAATGTTTTCTGCATGAATTGTCTGGAAAATTTGTTTCTTTCAGTAGAAATTGCAGCTGGCAAAGTTGAAGGGCTTGTGGGAGCCAGTCCCAAACTTATCCAGGCTGTATGCAGGAATAAAATCACATATATAACTGAATCAGTGAAAAAGGCACTAAAAGAAAGCCTTCAGTTTTYGCTGGAGATGAAATATCTTCACTCATAAGTGACATATCTGATAGTGGAATTTGAGTATCAAATTATTCAGTCCCCTCAGCTGCTGGGGATGTACAGGAATAGCAGTGAGTTTTAAATAGTGGTGGTTATGTTTGGTTTTTTTTAAAACAAAATACAAATCATTGTTTTGGAAGTGCATTTTTAGACAGACAATCACTTCAAACTAATGAGTAAAAGTGGATTTAAGATAAAAGTATTTAACACTGAGCACTTATGAGTGAGGATATTACCTTTGGAGGCAATCCCCTCTCCAAAGTTTATTACAATTCAAAATGAATAAAGTTTTCCTAATCTATAGTTAGCATCTGCACTTAGTGCACATTTTTCTAAACAAAGATGATAGCTTGTCATGTATAACAAGCTAATGGTTTAGAAATAGCTTTGACATTAATCACCCAAGTACCAAATTGTTGCCGATCCATTTATCTTGCCTGTGATATTTTCAGAACGATAGATAAGTAAACCACCAAAAAAATATGGAGRCGCTTAGCTCAAGTGAAATAAATTTTGGTGTTGGTTAAAAGGAAAATATGAAAGAGGCCATTAAACACATGCTCAAACAAATTTATTTACATTAAAGAACGAGGGGAYCATTTGCTGTAACTAAATGTAAGATAATTAAAAGTGGGAATTACCAATTAGAATCCATATATTATCAATAAGTAGTCTTAAAAAATACTGCAATGCTGAATGAGCCAATAATACCAGTTCATTTTATTTTCAGCACTGCCACTTCTAAGAACTGTCCACAGAATTTCTAGTGCAYAGCATATTTCACTGATTTCTTGTGAGGACAGAGCACTGAATTGCCCCTTGAATTAAATATCCAGTAACAGGCAGCACATGCAAAGCAGCCAAAGGTTGCTTGCTCTCACTCTGCATTGACCTAAATGTGGATACACCTAAATTCAAATTTTATTATAGTTTGCATAGATTGACTATTATCTGTATCAGCAATGACAATAATGCAGCAATAACCGGTTAAGAAACTACAGAGCACCTGCATGAACAGCCAGGCCTCATGGTTGGAGGATGGTGCCCAAAAATATGGGTTCTCTTTCTTCCCTGTCTGTGCTGCCTAGCAATGTCTAACCCCTCGAGATGGTTATTCTTTTTCCATGGATCTCTTTCTAGCCCTTGACATCAGGGAACACTTCCAATGTAAAAACTAAATTTGTTCCTTTGAAACAAAACTACCTGAAGTAGTTCAGTCATGCCAGSTCCTGGCATGGGCAGCACCAGCCCTGAGTTTTAGGCACCACCACCATGAGACTGATGAGGAAATCAGTGTCCCAGCCAAAAGGAAACAAACTTAGGGACCATCACAAGCAGGAGTGAGATTGGGTAAGTGACACATAGGTACCTTCCCATCTATGACTGAAATGGTGGGACCTGCAAGCACTTCTCAGGCAGATAGGTAGGAACCATGGTGGTTCCTAAAACTCTGATTCCCTGTAGTCCTGTCCATGAAAGCACTTAATTCGTGGTAGTGACCCAATTCCCTCTTGTGACAGCAGGCTTTAGTCCCTGCAAAACAGGAAGACTGAGGCTATTGCAGGGGCTGCTGCGTGCAGACTAAGGAAATATAATCCATGGAGATCTCCTGGMTGACAGTTCCCATCATGACACAGATGCCTATGAAGATGAGCAGGAAACATTCAAAATAGAGACAATGTGTCTTAAAATTTAGTGTCTTTCAGAAAAATAATGCCTCCATAACAGCACCTCAAGGCCTCAGWAGAAGGATGTGCTGCAGGCTGAGAGACTCCTTAACTCCAAAGCTCTTGTAAGAGTCAAAATCACAAAATGCTTGGCTGGGGTTGAATAGGCAAGAGAGGAAGTTGCTTATGCTTATGGTCATTTTACATTTAGACCCAAGCTGCAAGGTTTCCTGAGTGCAGCTTTAATACTGGTGTTGCCTGCAAAAGAGAAGATATCATCTGCTGATAACTTGGGCAGTCTGGCCATGAAGTAGATGGGAGGCAACCTTCATTAAAAAATAAAATCATCTGTGTTTATCTCATTTGCTTTGTTTATCTCATACATTGCTCTCAAATCAGTGGGAAATCACTGTTTCAGTTTTAAATTGAACCCTTTTGGTATCTCTGAACACCTATACTTTTTAGTATGGTTTGGGTTGGTTCAGTAGGTCTCAGCACTATCTCCTGCATAAATCACTTTTTAAAACATGTCCTGTGTGGTTTTGTCAGGATAAAGGTCTTCTCTAACGCTGACAAGCATTAAGCTTTCCAATTTCTTCAGGCCCTTTTCTATGGCCTCATATTTCTTCTCCTTCCTTCTGAACTCCATCTATTTGCTCACAAACCAACCCATGACAACATTTGTCAATGAATTTAATGCTCTAGTTAGCAAGGAAGATGTTTGTTAGCTAACATTTATTA
The DNA here is from genome assembly GCF_030028575.1 of Malurus melanocephalus. NCBI lineage: Eukaryota > Metazoa > Chordata > Aves > Passeriformes > Maluridae > Malurus > Malurus melanocephalus. Next base: position 1,370,746 of record NW_026623304.1, on the reverse strand, counting down.
TAAATTCTCTTCACTCAGCGGGCGATGGACTATACAGACATTTGACTAAGAGATAAATTACAGAAAATAATTTTAGGTATTTTTTTTTTAATCTGCTCAAAGTAGTCAATCTGAACTGAACTCAACAGAATGMTTTTCATGGCGACAGCTGGAGCAAAAAGGCTCCTATAAAAGATATGTGTGTACATAAAATATAGCCAATAGAAAGTGCTGCCTGTGGATAGAAGGGAATCCACAGTAYTGAGCATAAATCTCTTACTATGCCCAGCAAAGGCTGCTGGTCAGTGGGCATGAATGCCCTAGACCTAGGACATCGGAGACTTTTCAAACAGTGAGGGAAGGAAAACAAATCTGGGCTGCTTGTAGGGTTATATAGAGTGCATACAGAAGTTTAGCCCCTGATTCATACTTAAATCAAGATGCTGGGCTGCTCAATTACTTTTGAAAACCATTTTAGGTATGAATCTCCTTCTAAAGGGGCCCACATAGGCTGAGGTGTTAGGCCCTCAAGAAGGTCTATTACTGTCCTAAATCCAACTCCTGAGCAGCTCAGAGTAWCTCTAAATTGCCATTTTCCTAACACATTTCCTAAAGGAAGCTCTGAGTCAGAACAACTCTTGTTGGAAGCACCAAAAGAAAAACATTACTATGATGCATGGAGCATTAGTCGCACTGCAAAAAAGAAACAAAATAATGGAATCGCATTGTAATGATTTTCAAAACTATTAACTTTGTTAATGAGTCATTAAAAATTTACTCCCTCCACCGATTCAGTGAGAGAACACAGTCATTCATTAAAATCTCATCCAAAAGGTTTTAATCCAGCTGCCTATTGAAATGTGCGGRCAATGCATATGTTTGGTTTTAAATTACGAAAGTTTGGGCTGTGGAGAAAGATCTTTTCTGGAAGGAATAATGGAAAAGTTTCCTCGAAGTATTTACTACAGTTTTCTTGCAGTTGTGCAACTGCAGCTAAAAAAAAACAACACAAAAAAAGAGGTGGACTCACATCTGATATACACTAAATCCTCAGCTATTTATCATTATCAAGCACCTTGCTCTGCTGTTAATCATGTGTTTAATGCAAAATAATTAGACATGAGGTCACAGAAGGACATTAAAGGACACGTGTATTTAATTGCAATTATTATAGGAACAATGGTCCAATTTTAAAGGGCTTTCTTTTTAAGAAATAGCAAAGGAGGGAAAGTTGGCAGTCCTACCAGCTCCTACGATTTCATTAGGAATCCAGTGGCATTTCATGCTCAAGTTGTGGCTTCTGAAGCCCTCTAACATGAAGGAAATTCTCAGTTTTTCTTTTATTCATAAGTGACTTGCCTTTCAGCTGACAGGGGAAAGYTTGAAAATATAAATCCTAAAGAAATACCCAAGAGAAATACACATGCATAAACCCTGGAGTCTTGGGATTTTAAGGCAATCTCGTGGCTTATGGAATCTTAGCTCACAACTTCYTGACTCTGGCAAGCAGTGGATTTTTCTGAAGTGATCTATGAATATGAATACACAATTACARTATCGACACCAGGCACTATTTATTGTACTTTAAATCAGAACATTTTCCTTTGGCATGTGGTGAACCAGCAGACAATGGTGCTGTGAGAAAAGTCACCAGGGAGTAAACAGCAGGCAGCTCTCAAGAGCACCCCAGAAGGAAGATGAGCAAGTTTCAGGCTTCCTGTCCTCCATCGTGCTGCCTGTTCTGTACCACTACAGTTTAGGATCTGAGACCAAAAGTTCTTCTCAAGTCAGCAACAGGAGTATCTGCTGGAATTGTCTAATTAAACAAGTTGAATGAGATAATTTGTAAAGAGAAAGAAACTGAGAGACTTTTCAAGTCAAGTAATGGTAAAGAAAAAGAAAATCTGAAAGATATCCTTAGTTTGTCAGCATAAGCAAGATTGCAGGAATACCCTTTCCAGCATCAGTGGGGACTCTCAGTACAAAAACSTCAGTACCCTCCACCACTCTGGTAAGCATTTAAACTGGTTCTCCCAGCATCCCTAATAAGCAAAAGCGTAGTTTTCAATAAAACCTCTGAAAGTGGGATSAGGAAAGATTTATCTTTAGCTTCAGTAAAGAAAGAGAGAATAAATTACTAAGAGGCAGAGAAGTTTTGTATATTAGTTTCGATAAAAATGATGTAGATCTGTAGAGAAGCTGATAAACCTACAAGACTGCCCACAATATTCAATATGAATGTTCTTGTAGGCCTCAGAAATTCTTCCAATCTAATGAGAAAGATTATGTGTATTTTTTTCAAATTAAAAACAATCATACTAGAAGAATACAAACATTCAGAAAAATGCAGAGGAAAAGATTAGGTGCAAGAGGCTGCACAAATTTCATGCAGCACTAGGGTAAAGWGAAAAGAGTTCTCCGGTTACCTGAAGGTCAAGCTACACAGCAGAGCTGCTTTAATCATCCTGACAAATGGATAAACTATAATTAATTACCCATCTCACCAACTCAGGCCAAAGATGAAGAAAATAATAAACCTTGCTAAAGACCTTCAGTCAGATCACCAATGAGGTTGATTAAGGAAGTCCTCCCCCTGGCTCTACTTAGAGAGGTCTAAGGACATTTGGAGCAGGAGGGTGAGGCGCGAACTCTCCTGCTGCCACCGTCTATTTAGTCAAGGAAGGGAAGACTTCAGAATCATTCGATATGTGCTCATGTCACAGCCAGAGCACATGGCTGCTGTGCCCCTGATCTTCACAATGCATTTACCTTTGCTAAATAGCAGCAAGGCAGAATAAAACCCAACAGCCTAATGGAATTCATTATTTTCTCCCTGCCATAAGAAACTGCAGCTGTGCTAGCTGCAGTACTGCTTCTGGACTCTCCCTGTGCTGCTGCGAGAGTTTATAAACCAAAGGCCATGAAAGCAAATGTAAGCCTTCCTAAAGTTTTCATTAAAATGAGAATCAGAGTGTTCCATTTCCAATTCCTCTTCCTAGAAGTAACTCATTGTGAGCAGGAAGACAAGGTTTCAAAGCCTCTTCACAATAACCTCCTTGCCAAAGCTGCTGAAATGTTTTGTGGAGATCTCTCACCATAAACAGACACAAAYGTGTCAGCACATCCAAGGAGACACTTCCCAAAACAGCAGACAATCTTTGGAAACATGGCAGCAACCATGTTAATAAATCACAGTTAGAAGCCCACCTCTTTAGTTACCACATTTTCCAACACATTTTGTTTTCCTTTGCTGCTTTTTCAACTTCTTTGTGTTGCTCTCATTTCCAGCACACAAGCTGACCATRGTGGGTTGATCCTGGAAGATGCTCAGGGCTGCTGTTGAGGTGCTGGGTGGCTCTAGCTCCTACCAGCATTGCATGGGAACTGAGCAAGCTGAGCACGGTGTAGGATGAGGCCCAAAAAGCACTTTGAAAATAGATGTTTCTCCTCTGGCATCCAGCAGGGACAACACGCAATCGACTGGCACACTGATAATTATTTTTCCATTACTCTCAGAGCAGTTTCATCCTTCTTTATTTTCCTCTAATTGCCTTGACACTATTTTCTAATCTGATCAGAGAGAAGCAGATTTTAAAAATATATGTTTTCCCTTCTAAACATGACRTTAATTGTTGACAAGCCTTAAGCTGTTTTGTTATGCAAAAACGGCTGCTTGCTCTGGACCATTTCAAAATCTGAGAAGCACAATRTTTCCCAACTGCTGTGCTCTGGTTCCTGTGCACTTGAAGGATAATACAAGATTAAAGTATCCTACTGGAAATGAAGGTACCAGTGTTTGCCTCCGGGCTCTGCTTGCAACTTCAYGGGTAATCACAAAGTATCTCAACTTCTCCCCTATCTTCATCAGTTGAACAAGCGAAAATAAAAAAAAAATTCTCTCGGTATTTTTGTCTTTGCTTATTTTAGCACTTCTGGGACAGGAGTGTCTCGCATTTTGTGCACAAATAGAGCATCACACAGTACACCAGCTCCTAGCTTGGCTGGAAGCCTCTAGCTGCCACAGTAGTATAAAAGAGCAACGATTAGATTATTACCCATATCTAAAAGGCATTTGAAAACTGATCCTGCTGTAASTCTGCTGAAAACACCTACTGATTCTGCATTAGAATAAGTCAGCTCATCATCAGATAAATTCCTTGAATTTTTCACCCCAAACTACAAGACAAAATAATTTCTTACTGCTTTCTGTATGAAGGTCACTACATTAGCCCCATCATAAAAAGAAAAAATGAGCTTTAGCCCATGCCCCACAAATATACTCCAGATGGACTCCCATTTTAAGCATGAGGAATGGATGTCCACTGAGGTCAAAAGGACAATTACAAAGTCAGTTGGAAGTGGAAGCAAAGAGTGGTGGCTTTGGTCTGAGCTGAGCAGCATAACATTGCCTCTTCTTCCTTCCTGCCCCTGCACACAATATTGTGGCTTCATTTCAGCTTAGTTTTAACCTTCAAAAATGGTAGTGCTTTCACATTTCCATAACCTTTATCTCAAGATATGTTTTTTAAACTATGAAAATACTTTGAAAACACGAGCTTCATTTCAGTAGTTTGAAACAAAAGCAAAAGGGCAAGATAGGAACAAATGGTTTGCAGGTTGAAGCTGCATTTGGTGGGTAGTTACAGTTAAAAAAAMCATAATATTTTCGTCAGATAAACTCTTCAACCAAAGCCCTGTGTACATATCTGCTGCAAACACTTTATTTGCTGCTTCTTTATTGGGTTTTAGGAAGAGTTATTGAGTTTCCTTATTGATTTTTAGTGAGTGAAACTGTAGTTTTTGTTGGGAACTTGACTGAGCTAATTGATAAACTCTTGCCAATAAACAATAGCAGGGGCAAAAAGGTAAATGAAATGCAATCAATGCTAGTCAGAGCAAAAAAATGCCTTCAGAAAGTTGCAAAATGGAATCATTATAGCCACAAGCCAAGTGTTGCTGCAGAAACGCTTGAGGGCTGTCGGGGTAATGAGTGCTATTGGAAATGTAATGATTGCACACTGAGTAATTATCATGTTACATGAATTACTGGTACATCTAAGGATGCATGTTTATTTTAGCTTGCTGGGCAAGATTAAGTAAAAGAAAGTATTCTATAATTTAACCGGCATGGAGTTTTTATTTCCTCCAGCTTGGTTATAACTTAAAATTGAAGATGCAATTGCAGACATTCTCTGCATGCATGGTCAAATCAGTAGGGTTCAACTTAAAAACCATATCAAGGACCAGAGCCTAATCTTGCATTGCAAAATATTAATAACTGAGAATTGACCCATTGTTCAAACAACTTGTGAAAGGCATGATACAGTATGAGTAGCTACATTTTTTTTTGGTCCAATGACTTCCAAGTTATGCCTGATGCAATCTTTGTCAATTTACCCAACAAGAAAACAAAAAGCCAATCTGTGGTTTCAGAGGAAAATACTAACTTTGCCAAGACAATGCAGATAGAATGCAGATGTTCCATCACCTAAAAGAGAGTGCTTGCTTCCCTCCTTTTTCACTACACATGTACTTTTAGAGGTTATTAATGGCCATTATGAAATTGGCTACAGGTCACAGTTCAAAACATGAATCCATATGGCCAAGGAGGAGAGGCTAATGCAGTTAGTGTGGAGTATGTTGGGCAGATGCAGAGTTCATCCTTTCCACACAGATGGATAATAACATTTAATTGTGCAAAAGATGCAGACAAAGGTTTGGAAAAAAAAAGCAGAAAAGCATTTTTCACTGAAAACAGTTTCCAGTTTTTTTTTAATGGAAAGTTGAACACTGAATATTGTCAARTGCCACTGGCACTTAACTGGAAATACCGCTGTGGCTCCCTGTGGGTATTTCTGTGCCAGAGCCTCTCTCCAAGTCGAGGGTTTCTGAGTGGATGACATTTCCCATGASAAACTGACAAATTCCCCCTCTGCAAGCTGCTGTGGCCTCAGAGCCCTGTGCAGGAATGGTCCAGAGGGGAAAATCTGTGCCTGAGAGAGAGGGAGAGGCTCACTGACGCCACCCACAAAAGTCACAGCAAACGGTCAGAAAAAGACGTGCTCTGCCTCTCACCAAACCTGTGCCACTTCGCAACAAGGCTTGTCTCAGACCCACTGATGTTTTCTTTCCCTTTCCAGATTTTTAAGTTTGCTTGATGCTTCTCCTCTCCTGACCTTAATTAAAATTCAAATGGATGGCTCTCCTCAAACCTTGAACACATTTTAGACTCATCTCGAGTCATTCTGAGAAAGGAGGTGGTAGATGAGCACAAAGACAGTGTGTTTGATAAAAASACCCTTTGCCCATCCATTATTTGTACTAAGTGGCACCTTGGAAATATGTTTGTATGTAACCTGTTCTTAATTATCAAGTCAGCTTACAAAATAAGGAGAAGATCCATWCAAGGATGCCTGGCAGTCTAGTTTCTGTGCATGCCTGACGATTCCCTCACATTTTCCATGGAAAAGGACAGACAGAGGATTACAGARTATGCTGAAATTACCCATATCACCACACAGATCCTTACAAGCCAGGAAATTGTGACAAAGCACTTTGGACAGGAAAATTTCTCTTAATACCTGCCAGGTACCTGACTAAATCAGGCCACCCTGTTTAACGCCCAGTTTGGGACAAGAGGGGCTGAAAATGGAAAAAGTGGAAAAAGAAGCTATTATTGCTTGCTAACAGAAAAATGCAGAGGGGGAAAAAAGGATACAAATCATAAGGGTTGGAATACGACTTGGCATTAAAAGTGCCACAGTGGGTTAGTAACCACATTCCTTGGGAGCCTTTTATTCTTTAATTCACAGAACAAGGTTGAGGCTCTGTGCTTTTGTACCCCTGCCCTGTTTGGGCAGAGCGCAGCTTCCAGATGGGGAATCAAAGATGTCTCATATTTCATGGGCAGCTGGAATCAGTGCTCTCATCTCATGGAAAGATGAGACATTTCAGCATTGGCAGGACAAGACAACAACAACTCACCCTGATCTCAAGTGCCCCTGCCCAACCATGCATACCTAACCCAGGCTCCTGATCTGAACAGGTTTGCAAGGATTATGTTGCTTCCCTTCCTAGGAAGGAAGGCATAAGAAACTTCTACTTTACCTCATAGSCCTCTGTAGGGCTCAGCCTGCACAGCATCCACAAAGCTCAAGGAGTCCCTGCAGTGACAATGTCTGGGATTAAGGAGCCAGCAGAGGCTTTGGTTTTACAGACAATGAAAACTTCCCTCACAGCTGAAGCAGGATTGGGCATGACTGTAGGCAGAACTGGCTTTTAAAGCAGTTGTTCAACTACTTCTGTCCTAGGTGAGACTTTCAAGGTTCTGCAGATATTCCTAATGCAATTTGTCAACTTGCAGGGAGAAGGAGATCCAGACAGCTGTAGCTATGGCAATGAGATCATTACTGGTGCAGAAGATSTGGTCATTCCCAATGCTTCAGCAGCCTTCATCCATGATGCCAATTAGACAAATTCTTTGTGATTCCTTCAGGCTTCTACAGCATCGAATGCAGAGACTCGGCCTCTAACGAACAAGATTCACTTAAAATTATGTGACATAACCATTGTTGAAGAGTATGTTAAACAAATCTGGCTATTATTTTCCCAGGCTGAGTATCCATTTCCATTTCARCATCATCTTTATGCTGACAGCTAGTTATTGAAGACTGAGACACGGGACTGTGTTGTAGTGGGTCAGAGCATGTTCTGCCAGCTCACACTGTGCATATCTCTTCATGATGTCAGGGAAATAGGTAGTTCCCAAGGAGTGCTGAGCCACTCAGGAATCTGATTCCTTTGAATGCAGGGCTCTTTAAACAATTAACCCCATTGTGGGTGTTAAAGACATCTGAAAATCAGGCATGGGAAGTGATTGGATGGTATTTGTTATACCTATGGTCATTTCTGCCCATTCAGTCTTGCAAAGATGGGGCACCCATTCAGTTTTGCTCCCGTGAAAGGCTTCAGTGATATTCTTTTGACAATTTCTTAATGTGAAAAAAAGAGCATGWGTAAACATCTCTGAGGGCTTACAACGAACACTGAGTAGCAGTCTTTCAGCACAGGTGTGCCAGTAGAAACAGGTAATGGCCAGAATGAATGGCTTTGTTGGTCGTGTCCCTTCTGATGAAGGATGGTCACCTGATTTTTCCCYCCCTGGCTGGCTTGCCTGACCAAATACTCAGCATTCCTCCTGTGTGTTGTTGGATTCCTCAGTTCTCAGCTCCATGGAGGAATTCCAAGGACCACATCCACTGCAYTGCTGCCATGATGGAGCATTCCAAGCCCTTGGTTCCCCGTAGGCTGGCTGYGACCTTGGACCCAGCAATGATTCTCTCCAGCTATTCCTCCATCTTCTAGCTCAGCAAGGTTTTCTGCAATCTCTGTTCCGTGCCCAGTTTTATTTCCTCCAGAGCTTTACGGACACAATAAGATGAAGGTGAARGAGAGGAAGGTCTCGATTGCATGTGAAGCATTCAAATCATATATCCCTTTCTCCACATCAGCTTCCTCTCACAGTTTTAGCCAACCATCACTTGTCTTTTTAATTCTGGCCCAAGCTGCTGTGTCACCTTGCTCTGTGCTGTTAAGAAGCAAGTTTCAACTCTGAGCTACGCAAAACCTTTCTCTCAAAATACCTTGAGACTACTGAGGAATCTAAAGAATCAAAGCTTTCAAAATTCTTTGATGCTAATCATCAGATGAAAGATGCCTTAGGAACAGAAATATCTTACAAGAAACCAGAAACAACCTTTAAAAATATTTTTCTTTTTAAGAGTTTCACCTGAGTCTGGGCAGACAGAACTCATGCAAAGGGAAGATACTTTGGATGGGGCAAAGTGAGGCACTGCTCCCCTAAAGATACAACAGCACTGGAATGGCAGCTTAAAAATTTATGGACAAATGAAGAGTCCRCAAAGGCTCAAAGGCTGAGATAAACCAACAGCTTATTTGTAAAGCCACTGTCCCCACTATTTAACTCTCCTGGAGGAAGAGCACAGCATTCTGTGGAGGAAACATTATTGACGAAAAGTGGACTAGGAGGATGAAGTGGRTATGATTTAGAATAGAAATCTAACTTTCATCAGGCTTTACTAGATTATTGAACCATCTAAACCAGTGGTATTACTGTGATGGACACAGGAGTAAAAAGTGAGAKGAACTTTTAAACATCCTGTTATTAAAAAGAAAGCTGTATTTACTGCAAATCTCTTCAAAACAGCCTCATTATGTGCCTGGCACTTCTTTTTTCAACAGTTGCTCTTATTTACTGTCATCTACATTCTCCTTTTARAGCAGATTATTACTCTTACTGATCAGCTCTTGTTATTGTGTGCAAGTTTCCTGATGCAGGCAGAATATCAGGTGTTTTTTTAAAGGTTGTCTTCGCGTTACTGTTCGACAAGCAGCTGTTCATAATTCCAAAGCYTGACAATTACACTAATTTTTAAACTAAAGGTTGGAGCCATAAATTTTCTTCAGTGTTTCTTGCAGCTAAAGAAACACAGTAATCAATAAAAAGAAAGCACTAATAATATTTCATGACTTCTTTATTTTCTAGKCACACATGCCGCTATAATGTATGGAGATAAACAAGTGCCTATTTTTCTGATTTCATTTTGAACACAGAAATCACTGTAGGGCACACAATAAAACTTGATTTTTGGCTTATGCTACACAATCAACAGCKAATCCTCAGCTGAACATTTGATACAAGGTGCTCTACTTAACCTTTTGTCTGCTGCCTCTCTCACCTTTCTGTGTGCTCTTTGGTTTCAATTAAGCTGTGACTGAATATATCACCTCTGGGTATTATCTTTCCTTAAATTAAACAKCACTTTGCCTCGTGAGCTTAATCAGAAGCTCCTTGAGGGGGAGTCTCTGCTGTTACAACGGGGCATCAAGTCCTCCCCTCRCCTCTCAGTGGAGCAGTGTTAGTGACAGACCAGGAGAGGAGGAATGGGGCTGCCACACACAGACCAAGTGATCAGACATTGATGATAACACGGATAATGAGGCCAAAAATAACAACCTGTTCCAGGGAAGGATGGCAAAAATTTAGCTTTCCAATGAGCACGGTACAAATAAATGCAATTCAAAGGCTCAGTTTAGATAAATTTGATTGTTTGGTCTACCTTCTCTGGCCAAAGCTTTCTTTAGGGTCATTCTAAAATTTTCAGAAGCCAAGGTCAAATCTTMAACTTGGTGTGTCTAATATTTTGATTAAATTATTGCCAGGCAAAGCACGTGAATTTTTCACTGTCGTGAAAAATGTTCCACCCTGTGCCAGTATTGGTATTTCTGTGATCCTGAAAAATTGCTTTTCTATGGACTGTGAAGTGTCTTTGTGARGCTGCCTATGAAGCAGAGGGATGCTGCTGCTGATACTGCTGTCACCTAAAACAAGTGACCGCTTATTTTCAGCAGCTCCTTGGACATTTGCGTCTAATGGAACGTGCTGAAGACCCAGAGCTCAGATGGGAAGGTCAGCCAGCCCTAATGAGAGCTCCTGATGTTTTCAACACASCCACTGTCATATTTCTTGCTCAGCCCTAGTGCAGTGCAAACAGCTCACAGAGCAGACAACCAGTGAGACACACACACCCAAAACACCACTACAACCGCCCTCTTCTTCCCTTATGGCTACACAAAACTACAACAGATTTAAGTTAAGGTATTCAGAGACACTCCCAATCTGAAATCCACCGAGTCCATGCTAAAGATTCCTCTAGAAATGCCATTGTTACATAAGCCTGTGGCTTTAAGAAAGCCTTACAAGAGATGACAAAGGCCAGCAAAAGGCTATTCAGACAGCCTGCATTAAGCAGCTTCCTTCTGATGCTTAAGCCAGGATCCTGGGCTCTGCAGGCTCCCTTAACATCAAAGGAAAGGAGCTCGGATGCAATGACAGTGCCACGGCTGCAGCATGACTGAACAACGCTTCATTTTATGTGTGTAGATTCAGATGCCATAGCAGGTGACTAAGAAAAACAGCACRGGAGAAAAATAAGCCTGAAATCAATGTTACCTCACGTACAATCATTAGAGCTCCACAGACCAAATTGCAACGTGTCAAAATCGCATCAGGCACATTGAAAGCTGTTACTGCAGTGCAGCAAAAGCTGCCAGTTAGGAAACACACTYTGATTTGGGAATATATTTGGGAATATATGTTCATTTTATGGTTGATTTTATCCTTTCTGGTCAAATGGAGATACAAAGTCAGGTGTTAGCTAACTGCTACACAAGAAAGGGAAGACCTTCTCCACTGCCACAGGGTCCCCATGATCTCTTGCTGATAATTGTTAGTGAGTTGCTGTAAGGGAGTGCTCCAAAGCCCTGCAATCCCCACAGAAATTGTGGTGGTGCTACAGACATTCAGGGCTGCTATGAACATAGCTCTGGCTTTTTGTTGCCCATTTCTCTGCTTGCACAAACAAAAAAAATGATACCTCTCCTCAAAAAAACCCCAACAGAACCCAAGACAAACCCAAATCATAACCAAATCCCCTAAAGGGCTTCTCTGCCACTAAAAAGGGTTTGATGATTGCTAAGGGGATGTGAGAGGTGTTTGCTGTGTGTTTATCTACCTGTCAAGGCATCACCTTTCCCATGTTCCTTGCAGATCAGTAGGGCAAGACYACTTTCCTTCTAAAACAAATATTTTAGATCTACTGTATCCTTAAAAATCTGACATTTCAGGGTCTCTGTGGGGATGTGTGATGGTGAACTTGTAAGTCAGTGCCCTTTTTGAGGCAGCATAGGATGCTCCTTCAGCAAATTCTGTCTCTGCACACAGAGAGCCTCGTCCCTTAACGCTACATTTAAAATGTGCTGGCAAGTACATGGAGGGATTGTACCTTGTGCTATGGAGCAAAAGTGGGTTGCTCAGAAGTGGGGGAAAGCCAAGGGATCCCCACAGGCTGTGATGCTTTTTTTGTGGGTCCTTCCAGCCTGTCCTGAGAAGTCTCTGCTCCCCAGATCGATATCTGGCCTTCTCACACCATAATGCCCCACTGMACCTGAATGCCAACACAAACACATGCAAGTATGGCTGCTCTCTTGTGTCCCCTGGGCTTGTTTCTTTTTATAAATGCCAGAAAAATTCCCCTCCATTTCATGAGTGGAATATGAGAAGAGCTTTGCTCCCCAACTAGACTGTTTGTTTGTTCTTGGGAAAATATTGTCCTGCAGACGCCATCCTTCAAACACACGTTCAGCATCYGTTTAAAGGTGCAAGTGGCAGAAACGGGGAAATAGTTTTGTCACATGGGCATTGCTTAACCATTTTGCACAACTCCCTTCTCTGGAGCACACCATTTACAACTGCCTAGCAGCAGACTACACGTTTGTTTTAGTTAGCCTCAGTCTTAAACAATTTATTATGTTTTGTGTYGTGTAACTTTGGTCATGTCTGGTGATTTTTTCACCAGTTCCTGGTGAGAGGGATGAACATTTCCTGGCCAATGTCTATTGTGAGTGCATACAGCTCAGGAAAAGGCTGCCTTTTATTATTAATGAACTCTGTGATTCCTGCATGGAGAAACAGCTCTCATTTAAGATCTTAAGCATTATTATAAACAGATGAGACAGGAAAACACCCTATGCTGGTTAAAACTGGTTAAGAGATTCCAAATGCTGTGTTTTTTTATAGTCTCCTGTATTAAGACTTGTGACAGGAACAAGATGGTATTTCTGCCTGGAACAGTCTTCTGCCTCGAGTTCGAAGTGACAAAGCATTAATGTATGCAAAATATGCAGCCTACAGCTTGTTCATTAGGAAAACGGAGAAGTGGAGGAGAGCATGTAKATTAAATGTCACCAAGGCATATAAAACTCTTTGTGGCTATATAAAACTCTTCCCCACACGCAGGAAAATGCAATGTATAAAAAGGAGAGGGTATGCAACAGCTCCACTGCCAAATGCCTAGCGATGGGTAAATGCGACAGGAGCACATGGAGACCGTAAACTTCAGTGAAGGCATCTCTGTAGCAAACCTGAACATCTTCAGGACTAAAATTGCCTGTAAGATGTCCTTTTTTTCTCAAGTTCTTGATTCATAAGTTTGTTCTACCTGGCTGTATTTTCTGCATTTCACAATGCCTTGACCTCCCCTCCCCATTCCTCCTCTGTCTAGGTTCAGGTTTGCTCACTGCTATTGTAGCACTATGAGAAGTGGGGATGTTGCTGTAGAGACAGGCTGTGCCAAAGGACTAAGGTAGTTCAAAGAATAAGTGAATTCCAGTCTTGGATTACTGTTTCCATCCTATAGAACCTTGCCTCTTCTCTCACAAAGTATCTGCAGAAGAAATTGGTTTGGCTTTCCTCTCATCAGACTTGCTCACAATCTCTTCCTCCTCCTCCTAATCAGCACCTCAAGTGTAAAGTTTTCCACTTCCATAGCCACATCCAATATACACAATAAGATCTGAAAGCTGACTGATGATCCACCAGTTCTGCCAATTGTCAAAAAAGGGTGAAGAATTATACATCAGCCATGTTATTAAAATTCATGAAAGAAATGGTTTTGAGCTTACCCAAACAGTCATTTAGTTTCAGTGACAGGCAGAGGGAAATCAAACTGTTTAATTTTAACATTTTTAAAACAAAATTGTTCAATTAAGAATGTATTTAAATTATTCRAGCTGGCCCAGAGTTTCAGCAGTGCTGTTGTATCGACTCACARTAGAAAAAGAGCACAGGAGCTAATTTTCAGCTGACCTTTTGYATGTCTATACTAGCTCTCACTGCCCTACTTCCAGGCCCTCATGCTTGYGCAAAATCAGAGACAGCTCACTGCCACAAACCATTTTATTTTTCACCAAAAAGATGTTTCATCCATTTACATCACTCATTTTACTGAAAATGTGAAGCCAGGCTTAGTGTTTGAACAGAGCAGGTTTTTTATTTTTTTTATTTTTAGCATTGCCCTAGTTTTACTTTTTTTTTAAATGTGTGACCAAAATCAAAACAAAAACTCTGCCAGATTTAGCGCTAATTTTTGATGAAAAATTAATTTCAGAATTCTTTTTTGTTATCCCACTTGGAATAAAGATAATTTCTGACTACAAATCGGCTACAAAACAGAAAATCTATGCCCAATGCCTTCCTAATAGAAGCAGAGAGAAAGCAAGGAAGGAAGAAAATACCCACTCTTAGCATTTTACTTTTATCAAAATACGTAATTAGTAAAGAATTAGCAATACCTGTCCRTGAGTATTCCTGGTTTTAGAGCTGGCTTGAAGCCTTGTTCCAGGGGTCACATGACAAGAGTTATAAATCAGGAAGACACTGCAACTCAAGATAAAATATTTGACCTTCCTCATAAAGGAAGTCTGTTCTCAAGAGATGGAGGTAGAGGGAAMTCTCTCCTTTTGCTTCAATAGTTTTTTAGCTCATGATTGAAGAAAAAGCTCCTGATCTCTAAAGGCATTAAGTTCAGAAAAACAACCCCCTTACGAAAAAGGAATCAAAAGATAAGGGTCTTCTCCTTTATAGATAAAATCTATCTCGAGGGAGCTAACACTTATCTCTGTGTCTGGTTATGTGCTTATGTTTTTCCACCAGACAAAATGCAAAATCACAGACAAGACGTGTTCCAGCAGTTTTGTCTTACCASTCACAGAGCCACCAGATGGAGCTGAGGTTCTGCTTTTAGCAAGGAGGAGCACAATTAATTTCTGGAAGGATTTTTAGTGAACATTATGCATGCGTRTAACAGACAAATATGTGTAGACACACTGCTCTCTGTATAAATTAGKTGTATTTCAGGTTTAAACAAATAATTTGAATGAGCCATAGGAGCTAGTAAATCAGGTTCACAAGTGTTTCCTCTGCGTGCTTTCCTGCTGTCGARCAAAGGGTTAGCTTTCCTTGACTGTGGCTCCTCTGTGAGCCACCAATCCTTGAAAACTTGTAGGAGTGCAGTCCCTCTGACAACTCTGCTTCTCCTCAAAAAAAGAATAGAAAATGGCCACCAGCTTCAAAAACTGTTGGAAGAATATACATGTCCAGACAGCAGAATTATTTACACCCTACTGCCTACCTTAGCGACCAAGATGTAAAATACCTAAAAGACATAAGAATTGAAAATTGGGATTGTGCTCCAAAGTACTTTGCATATGAAAAAATATTAGTTTTCCCCCATACATACATAAATAAATATATAATTACACACACAAACACACAGAGGGAGCAAGTACTGCAAAGATACAGCCAAAGCATCAGCATGAGTCCAAGCGAACTCTACCACTTCCTCCTTACATTCACACAGTGTGCCAGAAAACCCAGACTGAATTACTGGGACAACAGTAAGTGATTCAAGTCAAAAGGTGTATATATGCCAACACCATTTAAAATGACTTGCTAACATTCTCTTCCACCGTTTTAATGAAGTTGGCTTGAATCCCTGGAGTTTAAGGTTGTTAGAACTCAAATGTGTCAAACTTATTATATGTACGGTTGTTGTTAGTGCCTGTTACAAGATACGTGGCCTGAATGAGCGCTGCAGTAGACCCTGGAAAACTTGATGACAATTACTATTCCTTTCCACTTCACAGTTTACACAGGGAAAAGCCCTTCTTTTCTGAAGTGATTTCACCCCAGMAGTGAAGATTCAGGGTAGGAGGAAGACACTGCAGTCTGTGCTATGTAGCGACTCTTCCACAGCCAAATGTAGAGCACCTGAACAGAGCCGTCCAAAAAAATGATGAACATTTGGTTTCATCAACAGCTTTGAGATTTCCAATTCTAAATTCATTAAGAGGCAAAATTAAACATGACATTTCAAGAGAAAAATAATTGCTTTGGACTGATCTAACATAGTGCTATGAAATAAATTAAACTGCATTTATACATCGCATTATACCGATGATGCTATTAAAAAAAAACAACAAAGAAGCCCCCAACAAAAACCAACCAAACAAAACACCTCCACCCAAATGTAGTCTTTGTGGAGTCAAAATTTAATATTTTGACATCAGTCAAGCTTTTCCTCCCCCACTCCTTCCAAAACAGCAGYMCAGAAATCAATTCACTTTCAGGAGCTATTTGGATTGCGATGAAATCAAAATGAATATATCAGTTTCACAAATGTTTCTCCAACTACCCAATCCTGTGGTCCAGTTCAATGCCTAAAGCTTCAAAAACTATTAAAAAACAGTGTAAAAACTATTATATTTTTTCCAGGACTGCAAAGAAATGACCCAGATGTCCTGAAGCCTCCTTGTGTTACTTCAAATTGCATGAACTCCACAAGATTTAAAGCATTGGGTCACACTGGGCTCATCACCCACCTCTCCCAGCCACCTTCCAGAATTCTCTTTGYTAAACTTCCTCATGTCCTATGCTTCCTTTGCAATAAGTCACTTTTTTTTTTTTTTAATTGACCTTTTTGCTGAAAAATACACCCTGATCATTCACCCAGAGCTCCACATCCAGCCAGAGCTTCTCGCTCCCTCAGTTGGTGCTTGGGTGACAATACAAGCGCTGCTGATTGCAAAGGAGGGACTGGGCTGTGCCCTGTGACTGGGAAAACATAAAACAGCCAGCAGGGAACACCATCTCCTGGGAAATTTTTCTTTCATTAGGCAAGAAGGTCATGCCTTTATTAGCCTCCAAAGCTGATGTGCAATTCCCCTTCTAGGCTGGAGGCCCACGTCTATGYAGCTGTGGCCTTTTGCTGCGCAGCAGAACCTGCTATTGAAGTGAGYTCTTCCTCTGCACTGACACATTCATGCTCCACATAAAAGGTATATGAGGATGTGCCTCCAGGAGAAAATACACTTTTTATTTTTTAAAGCTGTTTCCCCCATAACCACTACTGTAGATAAGCTTTGTCTTTTCCTAGCATGGGAGAGAGCTCTTGGTGAAAGGCACTTTTGCAACTTACATGATCTGAAGCTGCTTCTGGCTGGCAGATGTCTGAGCTGCTGAGATGGAAGAGCTTTCCCCCTCCTCTCTGTTCCTTGTAGGAACAGGMAAAGGAGCAATACAAGAAGTTGAGGATTTGAGTCAGGATACAGGGTAAYATGTTGGAGCATGTATTCCAAAGTCACAATTCAGCAGCTTTGGTATCGGGTCCAGCCCTGGGTCCATTTAATTTCTCCATACCTAGAACTGGTCTAGAAATTTTACCGGCTGCTGAAATTTCAAGCYTCATCAGCATCTTTTAGATACGCCAAACCCAAATGGGACTAAACTACTTTGAAACAGCTCCCACTGAAATACTTTCCATTCTGAAAAATGCACAAACCCTAACAGAACCAAGAATTTGAAGTCACTGCAATCCAGTTCTATGTTAAACCAGTTTCCTCGGCAACCAAAAGTCAAAGAAGCTTTCAAACAATTCAGACACACAAACCTTTCACTCCTAACAACTTCTCAATTAAAGAGGGACAAACATACATTTGAAAATGAAATTGTAAAGCTTTCTGAAGAACCCAGTGCGGTGTAACAAGCTCTCACAGCAATATTTCTCAGATAACAATGCTGCCTGMAAGGTTTCAAGGACAGCCATGAGAYGTAGAGCAAAAAGAAAAGGATTAACACAATATGCTTTTATACTGCACTCAGTGCAAGTATCATAACGTCTCTGTTTATGAGTTCAAGCCACAAAAATACAGTTTGGACATCCTGTGGAGGATACAATGCCAGTTTTTGACCTCTACTGCTGTCAGATCCACCGCCTTTAGACAGATTCTGATCTGACAATGGCATGGCAGTAGCTCTAGAGCCCCCTTCTCATGCAGTCACAGCACCAAGGTCCCCAAAGGCAGAAAAGAACCTGTGCTAAGCCTGTGCAGCAGCAGTGGGTTCATCCCCTGTAGCAGGGTCCAAGCCAACCTTCAGGGTGGAAGCACAAAGTAGCAGTGCCATCTGCTACCACTGGAACAAAGGCTCATTCCTCAATTTCACAATGTCTGAAGACCCACAGATTAGAAAAAAAGCACACTGCTGTCAAAAACCTGCTGTGGCAAGACTGCAAGTTGCCTTGGGTGCAGCAGTCAGGCTGGGAAACCTGAAACTGCAGGAGCAGGAAAGGCAGGATTATGGTTGATGGCATGGTCTGAGACAGTAATAAGTGAATTGCCAGAAAAACATGCATATTTACATCAGGGGGAGGCTGAAAAATTATCTCCAAACCACTGTTACTTTACATTGCCAAAGAGACACCACAGAATTTAGTTGTTCCCCRCAGATGACAATGTGGGGTACACAATTCTGTGTGCTGTGTCCTCTCACTGCACAAGAAGAGACTTCAAGCTATCCAGATTAATTTCTCCAGGTGCATACTCTTACATCCTGAGCCTGGTGGATAAATTAGCTGGGAAGGTGGATATTCATCCATGTAATAAGCACAGGTGCATTGCTACCAACGGGACAAAAAATATTCAGCTTCAGGCAGAGGGCAACATTTCAGGTCAATATTTAAAGTTTGTCCTGGAGGAACTGAGAGGAATTAGTGCATTATAATGGGTAGGAGCAGTCATTCTTTAAGACTGAGGCTCACCACCAGGATTAAAAGGTGTTTGTCTGATTCCACAAAGACCTGTAGTTCTCTGCATGTATGAATACGAACAGTGCATTYTCATTTTTATGGAAGACCACCTGTCTTTCTCTTCCTAAGAATTTCATGTCTTTATGTACATTCTTGCTACATTGAGAGTCTGCAGTAATGTTACCAATGAAATTGTCTATGAATAATACATTACTGCATCGYATAAAATAGTCAATGATGTCTTGAGGGATAATGAAAACTACTCGTACTTACTGGGTGTTCTGGCCAGGCAGTATGTTGCTTACTAATTTATTTTAATCTCTGTTAAATAAAATATTCAATTAATTAATCTCTAGTGTCATACATCATACAGAACCAGAGCAAAGGAGCACCCGGAATGGTATCGATACCCTCCAGCTCAGCTCTGCTGCAGCACAATTACAAGGGGATGCCGAAGACACTTTGTAATTCTGAGCTGGAAGGCAGGCATCACTGCTCAGCTTTCAGCCTGATACTCGTAAAACCTGAGCTTTACGAGCAGTGAAGAGCCTACAACAGCCACTGTTGTGCCCACAGTCAAAGGAAATAAGAGAACAAGCCCAGCCAGCCAGATGTTCACAGGTGGGGGATGTTTTCAAAGTGGGGTATGCCCAAGATGATTCCGAGGAAAGTGGTGGAAGCCAGSTGTGGATCTTACCCCAAGTTTTGCCAGAATTATTCTGCTATTCTCAGTCACTTGCTAGGACAAGATGTGTCAGTGAAGACTGCACTGAGCACTCAAATATTTAGACAACTTTCAGAGCATTCTGTTTATGCCCAAACACTTAACCCGTCAGCCTCTGCAAAACAGGAAAAGCTCACTGCATAGTGAGTGTGTCAAACCAGACTGGCAAATAGTGAAGCATATTTCCAAAATACAGTTCTTGTTTAAGTAATGATACTGCAAGRTGCAAGAAGAATTACAGAGAAGAAATCAACAAAATCATTCTGGTTTGGAGGGTTTATTATTGTTTTACAAAATAAGTACATACAGGAAAACATAGTCCTGACCTGGTGATAGGACACTAATAGAGATATAAAGTTCTCAATATTTGATTGCTAGGGTTACCTGAAAATATTGAGGATTTTCCATTATAACACTCAGGAAACAAAATGCTACCAAACCAAATAATCCCATCTTACTCCTCCAGGAAAAACTGACACACTGATATAACACKCCAGTGATTACCAAACTGAACACTGGCAAGACTTGTCTGTACTCTTCATACGCTATTTCATTTATTTACAAAGCCTCAGCTTGTTTTGCTATAAAATATTACATTTTAAGCAATGTTACCTTGTTTCAAACATACCCAGRTGACACACTTTTGCCTCATTCACTTCACCAACAGGTAGAGCTGGCTAGTGAGATAAAACTTTCTGAGAACCAAAGTAARTTCTATGCTGATACAAATCAGAGAGGAAAATTTAGGTTTCAGTTTTTGCAGTTTTTTCCTTTCCTTGCTCTCTCCTTTTTATCATTATAAAAGTGGATTGAGATAAGAGATAAAAACTAGAAACAAGGTACAAGTCTCACGGGGGGGAAAAAAAAACCCCAAAATGTTTCATCCCCTTTAAAAAGATCTAAATGAAAATGTAGCATTTCTGTTTAATTCTAAACCAACAGTTTCCCATTCATTTCATCAAAGAAACAGGAATAAAGCATGACAAAACCTGAAACTCTTTTTTTTCTGTAGTCTTCGTGTTTGTTTTCTTCAACAACTCAACCCACCTTTTCAGGAGACTCTAGTAAAAGTTGCATTTATCTTTTTTTTAACTGAATAAACTAATGTAGTGCCTTCAGCTCCTTCAAATGCACCCTCATGTGAAGCATCTACAAAATGTGCTTCCAGAGGACCTAGCACTGGTGCTGATCCTGGAGTGACTCTCTTTGGGTTCAGTGACATCTACAAGCACAGTAATTGCTCAGGAATGGGATCCACTTCAAAATAGACTCCTAGAGAATCCAGTAACTCAAAGATGGAACTGTCCTGCACAGATTAGTGCATTTTTGGGAGGCTTTTATGAGAAAAGCATATATTTGGTTAGTCAAAGAGCAAAGACTTGTCTCCTTGAGAACAAAGGGGAAGCAGGATGGGAACTATGCATCCAAAAGGATGGTATGCAGGCACCTGAGGCTTGGCAGTGTTGGGTTAATAGCTGGATTCAGTCTTAGASGTGTTTTCCAGCCTAAATGARTCYATGATTTTGAAGATACAGGAAATGCTTACAGGTGTATTTTGATGCAGTTCAAAACAAAACAGAACCAAACCCATAAACCACACAGGCAAAATAATTAAGCAGAACAGAAAATTAATCCCTCAAATAATGAACTCYGAAGCAGCAGTGAGTTCAGCAGAAGTGAGGTGATATACAGGATTTCATGCATGTGAAAGAAGATGATGATCTTCCTTAAAAAAATGCAAAATACAACCTCTAAGTCAGCAACGTGCTAAGATCTGTCTGCCAGGGAGAATAACAGAAACTGCTTCGAACATTTTTTTTTCTACAGAGAGACTCTGTGATTCAGGGGAGGAAGGGAAGATCAGCAACCAGAAAACCTTCACGCTCATCTGCTCTGTTTCCATTTCACATTATTATTCCTTTTTTGTATTGCGGTGCGCATGCAATCTCATTCCCTGGGAATATGAAACCTGCAGTCAGTATTTCTTAAAAGGCAAGTTTCTAAACAGTCCAATCTCACTGCCTTTTTTTTTTTTTTAATGGATATAATCTCCATTTCTCTAGGTATTTTCTGTCTGCCCAAAACCTCATCTCTAGTCTTAAATCCCAGCAGGCTTTGTAATGAAGATGTGAGTTTACCAAAACTTTCTGCTYTCTGTGATAATCTCCTGGCTCTCTGACAGCTGGCCATTGTACAAGTCCAAATCCAGCTATCCCTGATACATTAAGAGGGACTCCTTGTGGCTGGTGACTCTAATGTTGAAAAATAAATGCTGGTGGTTTCTTTCAGACTGTAACCCACAAATCCCAAAACTTCCCTCAGAAATTGGGTCTTTCCTGTGTAAGCCTGAATCTCAGCATGGCCAATGATGCAGCATAAGAACAGAAAAGTGTATGTGGTCCATTTGGGCCTCAAAGACTGCTATCTAAATCAAATGTTTTGAACTAAGTGTAACAATTGTAGCAGCAGCAATGAGCTAGATGTTTCATTCTTTTTTGCTTAGACACGTTTTCAGAATCCTGGGTAAAAATGATTCAGTTGTCCCATTCTGCAGGTGGAGAAACTGGAGAGAATTGAAAAGGCTGTGTCTTGCCCCTGAGCAGGTGACAAAGGAGGAGTTAAGCTGAGATCAGCACCGCTGTCCTGGGCTCCAGCCTAGTCTGCCACCTCAGACAGACTGCACCATCACACCAGGGAAATGTATAAGTACATTTAATCCAGTAAATCTTCCTGGGCTGGCCCTGTGGAAGTGCTCTGATGGGAACCCACTGGACAGATCTGTGCTTCCTGAAGGAAGCTTATTTTTTTTTTTTTTTGTCCGATACAGCTCCGCAGGAATACATATCCATGAGAAATTGATTTGAATGCTTTCCAAGGAAGTGTGACACTGCCTGGCTATACACATTTCAGCATGGCCCTTTTGCTGTCATCTTCTAAATCAATTTCTTTCACTTGGTGCCAACACAGCATATTAGTTTTTAAGTTSCCTTCTCACTGAATAAGATATGGCRAACCTGTGAATTTTATTGGTTATAAGAAAGCTTTGAGAGGCAGAAGAGTAGAGAGAAATATCAAAGCTAGATTCAGACCAGATATTGCTTTTTATTTCAAACACAAAAGGAAGAAATTAATTCTTTATCCTGTGATGTGATTCATAGCTCTTTCTATAAGGCATTGATAATGTAATTCATTAATTTGGCATTGGTAGTCTGCACCATTTTCTTTGTATTTATTTCACTAGTATGAGCTTGTCCACACTTGAAAAGGTGTCCTGCCTTAAATACATCAGCACAAAAGCAAATCTGAAGGAGCTGCTTAGAATATGGGTGTTTTGTGAGGGAAAATTGCCCAACATTAAAAGACAAAGCTAGCCAGCAACTCGAGATGAATTCAGAGTTTTGGGGTAACTTATGAACTCATTGCTTTCTTTTTATGGAATGTCAGTTTTCAACGAAAGAAGTGATTACTCCAGTAGTTTCTTTTCTAGACCCCAAAGCACTAAGGTTGCATGGATTGTGTTACAGAAATTAGATTTTAAGATAGCAGACAAAAAGAAAAGTGTTCACTAATAGACCACTCCCAAAGCACTTTATGGWGGAGGCCGAAATCATTGCTTTCTTTTTGAAACACAGCCAGGTACAGAAGTCCAAGTACAGAAAAATGAATCACTYGCAGCAAACAGCTAAGGCAGACCCCACATTTCAGCGCTGTGGCCTCTGGCCTTATGATGCATTCTTTGCAGGTGTAAAATTAATATAAGAAAAAGAATTAGCAAGCATCAGGTTCACACTTCTGTTACAGGAAAGGCTAAAACACTAACTCATAGAGCACTTGAGTGAAGTAGCTCACCACCATGAGGTCAAGTCGCTCTAGAATGGTGTAGGATCACATCAGTCCACAAAAGTGTCCTAAAGAAAACAGCATGTTCAAACTACGTGCCTCCACCCCTACAAGTTAAACTGATTATGATTCCTAAAATGAAATATCTAGGCTGRATTTTCAAAGGGTGGAAGACACTCAGGCACACATTTTCAATCAACTTTCAATAGGAAGGATTTGACCCATTTCTGCTTGGATTCTGCTTTAAATAAAAACTATACTTCATATTTTGGGTGATCAGGCTTGACTCTTGATACAACAGTCAGCCTTGATATCTGGAACACAAACAACCCTAGAAACCTATAAATGTCATTTGATGCGAAATCTTCCACWTTCGTGGCAAACAAGAAGGGAGGGAAATGTTTGTCCTACATTGCCTTCTYTGCTGACCAGTGACTTGTGGCTGATATTAACTGCAGTGCATCATAATCTAAACTTTCATATTTTTAAATGCTTTAAGTATGCACAATGGTTTGTAAATGMGAAATAACACTGTTTTATTTTAATAGTACTTAGCCCTATTCACGCACAACTGAATCAATCTATAATCATTTGGACACAAGAGCACTCCGTACTGCTAGAAACAAAAGGGAGCAGTTAAACATCAGTTTTCACAATAATTTACCTAATTTCTAAACTAATTTTAACAGATTATTTTACATCTCTTGTAAAACAATTCATGCCTGACAGATAAACAAAATGCTCTCCCACACAAATGCATTGAGAAAATGTACTATAACAAAAATGTTCCAATATCTAATGGCAGGTTTCAAGACTTTCGTTTGTCTGCCAGCATTATCATCAGCATATATCCAATATCCATATAGTATTCCTAAGCACTGCAATTTCTGCATAGTGCGTGTCAGCTCCTTTGAGCTGTTCATAATGGATCAAGTAAATGTTAGAGGACATAAAACAACCCCCAAAGCAAATAGTGTTTTGGGAGAGGTAACTTCTTTATCATTCTTAAGTAACCTGCATTCACTGCTGGGAAAGCACTGCCATCAGGTACCAGTTAAGGTRTTAACTGATGGGGATTTAACTTCTCTGCTGTTTTTGCAACTGCCTATGGTACATTCCCTGCTGCTCTGCATTTTCCCCCACTTTGCATCACCTGCTTGCTCACCTGCTGCACACTGCTGGGATCCTAGACCAGGAGGAGGGGAATGCTTTTTCCCTGCGTGCTCCAGCTGCTTTGAAGCCTTGGTGCCTGCTGGGGCTCCTTGAGAGGCTGCAGCGCCCACAGAGCATAGATGGCAATGGCACTGCCACCTCCCATCTCAGCACTGAGAACAGCTTGAATCAAATCCACCAAGCACAACAGGGCTGCTCCGTGAATAGCGATTAAAACACCTGCAGGATCTTTGTTTTTGTTTCCCTGTGAGGCCTCCAGACTSAGGCAATTAGCAGCAGGTTTTAGTGACTCACGAAGCATCAATGTAAAGCTCATCCTCAGAGCCGTGTAATCAGGACAAGTTAAGCTACTCTGAATTGTRCATATACTACTGACTCTGTAGAGACTGTACCAGACAGGTACTAGCCTTCACTTCCATCTTTACATGATTTCTAAGTCTCTTTTTTTTTTCTCTCTACCTGATTTAACTCACTGTTGAGCTGTACTGTGCAAGCAGCCCAGGACCCTGCAGCCCAGGTACTGGGGGCATCTGGTTTGCAGCCAGTTCCATACTGTCTTTATCTGAGATGCATAGAATATAGACAAACTTTAAAGGAAAGAGGAACCAGCTCACAATTTGACTTTCCTGCTGCTCATCCTGAGCCCACATGGCCCATGTAGATGTACCCTGGGGAAGGGTATTGCTTAGTTAATGCTCCTCAAATATGAGAAGGCTTTCTGTTCCTACAGACAAYTTCTGCCAAGGAATCTCATTGCTGCAAAGGTTCATAATTTAAACAGAAAAAGCTCTAAATAATTTCTGAAGGTGTTACTTTTGAAGTCAAACCATTTTTCACGGCAGAGCCCCAAACAAATRATTATCTGTCATTAAATCTGTCATGCATGACATGCATGCTCCCATGAGGTCAACCCCACAGTAAACAAATAAAGGGCTCTTTTAATGATTCAACATTGCCTAAAGGAAAGGAGAAAAGAAAGCATCAATTTTTCTTGAAATTCAGGTTGGCAGACCTACATTGATGAGACATTTACATCCAGAGGATATTTTCCTTATGCAGAGAAACAGTTCATTTCTAACATTCTCTTTCTATTGGCAAGTGGCAGGGAACAGCCTAAATCAAAATCAAGCGCCCCAAAGTTGTGGGGTATAAATCACTTTTGTCCTTAAGTTTAAAACTAAAGAACAACGACATTCCTCAGTAATCTGTTACATCTGATAATCTAAAATCTGATAATCTAAAACTGTAGAGAGTCATTAAAAAGGCCCAAAAGTGACAATTTCCCATCAAGAAGGTTTCAAGGAGGGCTTGCACTTGTTTTCCCCTTTTGTGGCCGAAAGAACCCACAAGTTGTTTCACAGCCAGTGCAAGAATCTGACAGAGAAGCCCAAGGTGGGTCSAAGTWTCTGCACARCTGAGTCACCTGAGCTGGAGCCCAYRKGTKCTGCTGCCTTCCAGCARYGAGCTCTCATCATAATAGATTGGRAAGCACCTGRGGATTCAGAATTTGATGGTCCATCCTCTCACATCACTGCTCCATGTGGGGACAATGCAGTTGAGAATAGGGTCTGTAAAACCCTACAGATTCCATGAACTGAGCCCGGGTTTATCATGTGGAAATGCACTTGCATCTAAATACGTGGCTTTCAGCATTTATTACAACTGAAAAAACCATACACGTTACAGCTGTAAAAAAAGAAAAAAATCACCCATTCCAGTCTAACAGGCCCCACTGGTGAATAATGCCGAGCACAAGTTGCACTGCTGAAGATAAATGAGCTAGATTACCTAGGGAATATCTCATCCAGCTGAGCAAAGGATGCTGAATGGTGTATGAATATGCATAAAGCCAAGTGACAGAAGTACATACTCATTTTCGAAAAAGGAAAAAGTAATAGAATAATGTTATACCCAGGCTTTCTARCACAGCTCAAATTAAGGATGGAATTTCAGTCTATCATTATTTCCATTATATGCTTTTATTTGGAAGGGTTAAGAACTAAGCTATTAAAATGCACTCTTGGATGAAATTTCACAGGTAGAGCATTCCAGCATGAAAAATCAGCATTRTATATCAGGAAGAGAAATTGTTTGYAATTTTTACATAAGAGTTCAGCACAAAACAATTTTCAAACTTTTCCATTTCTTTCAATTAAAGTGTCAGATGTCTGTGTTTGTAAAAACACTCCTAATGAATAAGCTATCAGCATATAATGAAGTACACACCAGGGCMGACACTGCAATTATTACGCATGTTAAAAATATTCTTTCTCCTCTGCTGCACATATTGCTTAGTTCTTCCAAGTTTCAGGAGACAAGATGAAAAATAAAAAAAAAAAGCCCAGAAGACAAAAAGATGTGTTCTCTGGCCTGCAGATGAAGATTATGGCATCTGTTATCTTTGCTCCTGACAGAACCTGGCCACCTGGGAAAGTCTGGAGACAGGAAGGAGCTGCAAGAGCTCTACACCTAATCTATTTAAAGCCAGGTACAATCCTCTGCTTCTCTCCTAGCACAAGGATATTGCTACAGCTTCAGACTTCACATAGGTGTTCAAACACCCTAAAATAGAGCTACCCCTAAATTTGCAACAGACCCTCAGTCTGCACAGCATGGGGTGCTCATTCACAGCTGCTGACACCTGCAGAGAAAGTGCCCACCTTGGGGAGGTGACATAATCTGTGGGGACTACCTGGAAAAGTTTGTTTCCAAATATTGGATCAGCTTTAAAAGATGATCCTTGATGATTTGACCTTGTACAATGTTGTTTTATTAGTTAAACAGTGGGAAATGTTATTAAATACTTCTACTATATCTTAAGATTAAAAAATCCTTTGGTCTGCTTATACTGCTATTTTCCAAACTATTYGAGTGAGAGCAATAAAGACAAATTTCATTTCGGCAGGATCTCTTTAATTAGTCTGCAATGAGATTTGCCCTGTTAGAGGTTTATAGCAAATTTTGTGGAAAATGCTCTATGCAATCCTATTTAGWCTTTCTCCATCCCATACAAATACCCCATAAAATACTTTAAAAGCCTACCATTATAGGAATGTGCTGCTCACTGAGTCATAATACTGAGCTGGTAGTGCTTTTACTCAGGAGAAATGCTGCCCAAACCATCWCCATTTATAATTTACAGARGAAGGRAAAGGCATRTCTCCATCAGGAAGGTGCAATCTGTTTATTTCATGTGAGCTCATTCAGCTGAGCCCATTTGACCAGTCCTGCAAGCTGGTGGAGGCCATGATTCCCAGATCGTTTGCAGAGTGTCCAAAGATCACACTGAGMCACCCTTGGAGTTGGGGAAACAAAGCTGGTAGAGGTGAAATGGGATGTCAGAGGTATCCAGCTCATTTCTGTGGTAGATTCTGGAAYTTCAAGTCTAGCAGCACGATGAACAAGGTGATACTTYGCTAAGAAAAGGCTTCTGTGAGAATGTGGGAGCAGCAAACACAGGCTGAGCWCTTAAATCTAGGGGTGCTTTGTGTTGTGGCTTCATGCTGGTTTAGCCTCCAGGCTAACACTGAATGCCACRGGATCTGTCATGTTCATTGGTGGGAAGGTAATGCCATGTGGATGGGGAAGACAGCAACAGGAAAGACAGCAACAGGAAGGTGATGGGTAAGGCTTTCAAAAACCAATGCATGTTGTAACATGAAATTCAGGCCACTTTCTTCAAAATGTAAACTCAGGTGTTAAAATCTCCCCAACAGACAATCTCTGCTTCTTGAAAAGCAAAGTGACTCTTAAGCCTCACAGTGGTCATTTAATTTTCTCACACCCTTTCCTCAAACAAAAGCAGCAAGAACTAAACAGCTGATTCATAAAATCTGATTTCTCGAATCATTGTGTTGTGCCTAACTCTGCTTTGTGCTTCCAGGCAGGACGGCCCCATTCTCCAGTGGAAATTGCACTAAAGCATCTGAGGACCTTGTTTGTCTCCACAACACACTTGCTTCGAAACAGAAATATTTAGCTCTCATATTTCATGGTAGTTTGGAGTAATGTCTCTAGCACTCAAGAGGAATTGGAAGTGACTCTAAGTGTATTTGGGTCTTACCTTCTAAAAATAAAGTCCTTTCTTTATGCATMCAGACCCTCAGCACAGAGATAATAATGAGCCTTTCCCAGAAACAGCTCTGTAGGATGAGCTACAGCAGGAAACTCAGCACAGAAGAGCGCCTACACATCACAGCCTGGGGTATGGAAAAAAGAAATCTCAACAGGGGGAAAAAGCATGGGAAGGCTGATGCCAAAGGCTTTACAGAAATGCTTTATTCTTCCTTACAAGATGAGATAAMCTGACACTCAAATGCTGGTGTTCATCACAATCATAAGAATAACTATATTGTACTTGGCTTCCTAGTAGCCACCTGAAAAAAAAATTTGCATTAAATCAGGACACAAGTGGAAATCTACTTCATTATGCCAAATTATAGCAGTAAATGGAACCAGAGAAAAATAAATAAACCTTGGTGCATGAAGGAAGTGCTGAAGGACACATGAATTAGTCATTGTAGAAACAGAAGTAAAGGAGSTAGACTGAGCAAACCTGGAGAGAAGTAACTATCCAGGAATCACTCCACCTTCCTCACTATAATGTTGATCCTGAAAATGACTCCTTAAGGCTAGATATTGTCCATTCCCTTCTAGACCGTGAACAATTATCAGCACTCAATTTGGAGAGAAATCACTTAAAATTAGTTCCAAGGTACAAAAAGTATTTAAGGCTATCAAAACTGAGGTGAGATTTGAATCTAAAGTTCAGCAGAACTCCTCTCCTAAAGAGCATAAGGACCAGTCACACAGTAACATTTAAAAGATCCCTCCTGTGATATTGCCTGCCCTGAGGAAATCAGCTCCAGAGCTACATAAAAACTCTGCTCCACGTGCTGCAATCCTTATCACACAGAGGTGAGATGAATTTTTTCATCATCTATATAGCACATATAATATAGCACAGCATCTCCAAACACGTACAGGGWTGGCACACTCAGTCACTGCTAATAAATGAGATTAAAGAAAACAGTTTGGCAGGAGCTGCTGCCTTTAAAGGGTAGCTGAAAAATATATTTATCTGCATCTCAATCTCTCAACAGTCATAAACCAAGCAAAAAGGCATAACRCAACCAACCAGGCAGATTTAAAGGCCTCTATTTTAAAATGTTGTTGTTTTTCTAACACTGCTATACTGTGAAGGTTGTCAAGGAGATAACAAAACCTCAAAAAAGAATAAATCTAATCCAAAAGGTAGCAGATTAAAGAAATATATTGTGGGTCACTTGAAKATGGGCAGTGACTGGCTTTGACAGAAAGGATTCTGGAGAGAAGTGAAACTGTCTTAYTTAAAGGCACAAGCACATTGTAAATCACTTTCCTGAAAGCAGTGCCGAGTATTTGGCCTTAAGCCATTGCAGAAGAACTACATTACAGCTCTTGTGAAACGCACAAAATTCATTGCAGAGCTCCTAACTCTGAAACAAATAGTTTTTTAAGCCACAGCTCCTTCAAAATTATCTTTTYTATTACTTTGGACTCTCTTCAAAAGAATTTTAGACTTAAGCTTTTCATGCCCAAAATTTTGAGCAGAATCAAATGGAGTTCTCTGTCTCACCATAAATCTTCCTGAAGCACAGATTTCAAAGGAAAAATTCTGCAGCTTTATTACTAATCTGTCAGAACCACAGTGCCCAATACAAATGATCCTCTTTTTTATAAGAACTACAGTTTGTTCTCTATCAAAGAAGAAAAATACTCCCTTTTATGAATCTGCTCTCTTATGCTATTGTTAGTACTCTGCTAAATCATAACAAATACCAAGAATGTTTATGCTTTTTTGCAAGTGACAGTTTTTCAAAGTAGTGCTGAATATAACTCTATTTTTTTTTAAATACCTTTTTCACCATCCCTTCCTCCATGTAAAAAATAAAAAAAAAAACAATGTTTAGGAAAATAGAAGGGCAAGGAGATTGTRAAAAACTTAATGTCATGAACATAATCAGTGTTATATAATGAAGAAACTCACTGAATGATTTGGAAAAGCAAAGCTGAAGCAATTTATTTCAAAATATGATACCTAAAGTCAACCTGATATTCAGAAAGATATTCTTGCATTAAATTGTCTGTGGAAATTCTGGAAATCTACACTCTTAAAAATAGAAGGAGATTTCAGGTCCTCAGGATTTTTGAAGACTGATGCAAATCATTCAGTTGCCTGAAGATTTACTTAATAACTGAGGTGTGGGTACTCATCCTACAAGACTGATTCAGTGAAATGTGAATTACTCAATAACCACCTTACYTGGAGTGAAGAAGAACCCCAAGCACACCAAGTTAAGCTGTATGATTGTAAACTAGCCATGTTATCTCAAAAGTGCATAAAGAACCAGTTGTTTATAAACATTTTCCTTTAAATGACAACCTCCATAAGCAGCATTTTAAAATTGCTATGTGCACCATAAAATCTAGATGAAGCCTTGCAAGCRCAAAGATTTTAGAGGTTTGTCCGAAAGATTTCCCAAATAAATGCCAGAGAGTAAAATCAACTTGGAGCATGTTAAGAAAAGCACAGGTCCAGAATTATCTACAACTGAGGCAAAATTACTTCATGTTTCTCTGCAAGATCATATCAGAGCTGGAGTTAAACTCATCTCACTCTGACTGCACTTCTTTCTGTCTCCCCAGTAAAACTCCATTCCTGAGTGCAAGATGGTTTCATAACCACCCAAGCAAACAGGGTTGCTATTGAAAACACTGCTGCAGCCCAAATCTGGTCTTGGGCCCTAATTCATATTCATCCACCCTGTTGGAACAATTCACTGGATTTGAAGTTCCTTCACTACCATTTTCTTGCCAAAGGATGCCTTCAGTGCAGGTAGAAACCCAGCTGGGTACTGGGATTTTTTGGGTGGGTGAGGAAGAGGAGCAGTCTTGGTGATGTCAGAGATACAATTTGATGAAATAAAGAACATTGTTTGTAAATTTTGTGTGCCGCTGCTCATTGACTTTCTGACGAATTGTTGGCAGAAAGCAGTTCTCATTTTTGTGCAAGCTGAMATCCAGGTATCTCTCTGTGTCATGGCTGTTGTGATATCATTTGTCACATCACCAAAACAYGTACAGTAATAAAAAGAGCTGATGTCTTTGGACAGCTGCAACATCATTAATGGCATAAATTTCTTCTGTGTGATGCTCTTACATATTGCTACTRCCTCAGATTAGCAGAAAAAGAATGTAACACTCATACAGCTACATTTGGGTACTGATATATGGGAARATTTATTAATTAAAATAATTCCTTTATGACTATTTAAAATCAGCAGAAAAGCACTATTTGGGAAGGTCTTCTATCAAGTAATAGATGCAAACCTCCAATTACTTGTAACATACCTATGCCCTGGTGCTGTGGAGAGAGAATTTATGTATCCACACTTGAAAATATAAAGCAATTTTTTTTTTGTTTAGCTTCTCTACTGTGACTTTTCCACCTCATGTCTGCTGAGAAAGGTCAATGCCGGTCCCCAGCCCCTGCTGAAAATGGATGAGTGTTGAACTACAGCCAAGAGCTAGGACAGAGATCCAGATATTCTGCTCTCCCTCTAATGAGATCTCCTTTTCCATGTAAATASTGCAAGAATTCCTTGTTGCCTGATCAAGAAATACAGCAGGCAGTGGAAGGYTGAGGTGTCCATGGCCTTGGAGACSTACTAGTGACCCAGAGCTGGAAAGTCTGCAATGTGTGCAGAGACCAGAGCGATTCCCAGACCCTTTAAGGCACATCTCTGCACTAAGGGACACTCAGGGCAGACAGATTAAGGCACACAAATGGTGCTGTTTATCTTCAGGAGCCTTCTGTCTAGGCGTGGGGTGAGACAAGCTGTCAAGCATATTCATAGCTAAATATTTGTAAGTTAAGATGAGAGAGAGATTGTGAAGAAATGAAATACAAAGAAAACAATACTCTCTTTCTCCAGGACTACCCTATTTCTTCCCTTCCTCAGAAAGAAACAAGTCCAATCTGAAAACACTTTAAACTAGCAAAAGGTCTGAAGTAAAAGTTTGGGTAGAACACCACATCTAGACTAAGAACCTTAGTTCAAAAGCAGCTAGATATTCATCTCTGTATTCAGGTTCAYACCCCTCAAAAATTCCAAAATTTGGATTTGACCTAAATTAGGATKCAGGGACCTGTCTAGGAACTTGGTCCTTGTACTTTTGAAAACTGAGGAAGAGACCTGAGCTGGGTGGAAACAGAGCAATGTGATCCTCTTCTACCTGCTATTTTTCCACATTTCAACTTTTGAACTTTACGTGGTAACTCTTRAATTGTACAACAGAGAAGAAATTCTCCTGCATGTTAACACCTAGTTAAACACTACTTATTGTAATTGCTTGGCAGTAGACCAAAGTATCTCCCTTAAAGTAATAATTTATGCTAATAGCTGTTGCTATTCAATACCCAAACACCACTTCAGGTATGTAAGATGGTTCAAACAGCTTATCACGGCCTCAGCAGCCCTGCATAGCCCCTCTGAAGCAYTGCTTTCTCTACCCTGGATACTCACCAGCTAAAATCTAGGGTTGCCAAGATGAAGGAAACAGGCACATCATTTCCTCCCAGTGTAAGAACATGCACAGCAATCCTAGGCTTGCCAGGACCGCCCTGGATGTGTGTGCACTCACGCTGTGTTCAGGGTGAGCACATGGGTGAAGGTCTGTGTGTGTCAAAGCTGAGAYCTGCAGCATTCAAGATGACCAGCAGGCCAGCACTTTCACAAATCAAGTCACTGTGAAATGGTGGGATCCATCCAGGGTACAGGTAAGTTAATTTTTCTGGGCTTAAYGGAGCTCAGTGTGGACCCAGAATTTTTGTAACACATAAGAAGTACATTCATGCCATTGACAGAGCTAGACTCTTGTGTTTCATCAGATGCTGCATCCAAAATGTTTTGAATTAGGTAATTAACAGACCAAATTATTAGTCCCTCAAAAGTTTAAAACAATAGCCAGGTTTTGAAATGGATGTGCAACATCTAGGAACAAGAACTGCTTGCTCCAGAGATTTCCAGAGAATTATGATCCTCAACACTCCAAGTTCTTCTAAATATTTGYCCACCAGTATTTGTGTTTGCAGACATAGCCTAAAAACCCCAGAAGAACAGACTTTAGTAAAAAATGTCCATGTTTAATTATTTAGATGCACAATATAATTGAATGTAATGGAAATACATCTTCTTTTTCCCTGCCACAGAACATTGATCCCAATTCATCAATGAGGCACAAGCGCCCAGACAGCAGAGAGCGAAAGAAACTGGATTGCAGTGCTTCTAACTAATTTTTCTTGGGATTCACTAACTTTGTCAATTGACCATAGCCATTTTCTYACCCACTTTCATGAACCATCTCCCTGCTTATAGAATAAGCTGCTCTTTAATGATTCTGAAGACTCTCAAAAYTTTAAGAAGCATTTCTGCTAAGATCTAAAAGACATGAGTGAAAACTGCCTCAAACCCAAAGTGTATTCTCCCTTTTCTCAGACAGTTTGCAAAAATTTCCACTTTAYACTGTGTCATCAAGCAGAGATCCTATTTCTTAACTGGCAAATAGGTGRTTTTGCCTGTGCAGATATATATTTTTGCAACTGAAATAAAAATGCAAAAGTAGTTCTTAAAAATAGCTCTGTCAAAAATGACTATGTGAATGTTAATATACATGAGAGGAGTACCAGAAACCTGAGCCAGACACGTGCATCAAGGGCAAACCTCACATTTTTTACTGGCTGATTTTAGGGGGTTTTAGGGTTTCAGATTGGAACAATTTGCTTCTCCATCAGACAAAATGGAATCTTTCCAAGCAAAGGGCAAARAGCTGCTTGTAGCTGCACTTCTTTCCAGTGCTTGTGGATGCATCTCTTCACTAGCCACTGATTCTACAGAGTCATAATTTCAATGGAAACACATATTTACTCAACTTACGCTTTCATGTCTGAGCATATTTCCCTTTCCTCTTTCTAGTCAGTATTTCTAAACTRTGCTATTAACAAGAGCAGAAAATCCAGCAGGTACCCGTTTTGTTTTCTTTAATAATAGATGATATCTATTTCAAAAAGATAAAGATATTTCCTTGCTCTGGGATGTGTTCTTTTCCTTCCAGATAAGCCGCTGTTTTGCACATTACATTTGCTGCCTTCCAGAAACAGCAGATAACGCTGAAGAGATTTAATTAATATGTACCACAGCATGACCTCAATGGGTAGAACATCTACCCTAAAGGAGCAGAGCTGTAGGAGGTAATTAGAGCACACCATGACATTTATTACTAATGCTCTTCCATTGACATTTGCTGTTGACAGGCTGCATATAAAGTTTTCCTCTGTTTGCACTGACTTACAATGATTTAGACCTCCCCACATACGTAAGTGGGAATGCTTTTGCTGTTTACAGTAAATTAAAKCATAAGAGACACAGCAAAATCTTGGCATTTTGAGAGCAGCAAGCAAAACTCCCACCAGCTTTCTGGCCCCAGATTTCTTCTCCACTTTATATAAGTGTACTTTATACAAGTGAAGCTGCTATGAAATAAATCCTTTGAGAAGGGGAAAAGTCCCATATTCCAGTCCCTATTCTCTTGTGATGTGCAGACTTAAGGAAACAGCAACTGTTGAGTGTAAAATGGATAAACAGCGACACAAATAACTCAAGAGCTCCCTTCTTTCAATTCCTCTCCAGCCTACAAAACCTGAGTTGCATTACAGAGGGGATGTCTGAGYGTTTTATTAGCAGATGCTTACACATAATGAAATGATACTTTCAGAGTTTAAAATTAGTAAAATTGGTAAAATTGGTAAAATTTGGCAAAAAGAACACAATGACTGGAGGACAAACTCTGCTGATATCMGTAGAAGTATCTAGAAACTGTAAAATCTCAGGTAAAAATTGGACAAACGTTACAACATATGAAACGCTTAGTGTAGTAGAATGAAGCTGGAAGAATTTCTTTTAAAAAATTGGCTTTATTATAATGAACATGCTCTGTCCCGGAGTGGTCTGTTCTAACCAGCAGACAAACCTGTAGTTGTTGGAGGACAACGCTGTCACCCAAAGAGAGACTGAAAATTTGAATATTTTTATAGTGAGCTAGAAGGAAAGAAAAGTAAGAAAAGTGGGTACTTGTAACACTGGAGGCATTGCAGGTCAGATATATATTCAGAATATCTCAGAAACTACAGGAATTAATCACTATCACGAATAAAATTTCATGCATACATACCAGAGCCTATTCTTGTGAAATCCTCCACAGCTAGAAAGTGGTTTATKCTACTGACTAATGGGAATGTAATGAGAGTTGTTACAGCCCACTTAAATTATGTTCTGTCTCAGAATATAATCTATATGTTTCAAATTTAATGGATAAAGAAGATTTAGCAGCCTCATTCCCAYGTATTTATATCTGTGAGAACACCCTGGATGTTCTATTCAAATAATTCCAGGCATCCCAGTGATTTCAAAAATACACTCATAGAAAGCAGCAGGGAGAGTACACACAAGTACATTGTAATTAGAGATTATTTACTTAGACTGAAGAAAAAAACTAACACTTTCAGATAAAAATCAAAATAATGCTGTGTTTCTACTTAGCCACTTGCCACAGTTTTGTCACATGAAAGGAAAAAAATGCATTAAACTTCCTGGCACAAGCAACTGCTATGATTTGGCTGGGATTTATTGAGGTAATTGCATTGACCTCATTAGCACAGTGTGTACTGAGCACTGCCCACCCTGTAGTACTCTCCCACTCTTTCTCATCTCACACTGTAGTTACAGGGTTTGGGTCCTGGATAATTTTTGCTTGGATTGGWTACACAAGACCTTACTCCCACAGCAGAGGAATAACAAGTATAACCAAMATTCAGTTATGATTAATTGATTAATTTTACTTTTGGTTAAAGTGAGAGAAAATTARCTACTGTGCCCATAGTGCTATTTGAGAAGGGTTTTGTGGTTGTTTTTAAAAATTATTAAAAAAACCCTTGGAACCTCAGAATCTCATTTCTGGGTACAGAAAAAGTTGCCTACAACTTACTGTGCTCTTCCTTACTACCTGAAGTGACTGACTGCTATGAAAGGTGTCCAACAGGCAGAGAGGCTTGTGAGAGCTGTGAGACCTGGGAAATTCAGGTTATTGCATTAAAGAGGCTGAATGAGGCTTGTTATCTTAGTACAAAACTTGTTTATCTTCAGCCAGGTCAGAAAAAGGCAGAGTGAACTTTGGTCTCCCAGCACATGTCCCTGTCACCGTGCTTTTGTCATTTGCCCATGACAAATGGCTGTACACAGAGCTGCTCCTTTTCTGCAGCTAGTCATGACCACAGACTGGTGAAGCAGTCCCTTAACATGCAAAAATGGCATTCTGACACTATTAATCTCCCACATTGTTTTATACCCATTTTCTTTATGCTCCATTCCCATGTGGTGGATGACATATGGGAAGCTTCAATTCAAAACTGTGCATCACCTATTTGTTTAAATGCTGCACAGTGGGTGGCTGTGCAGACATTCTTAACTGTAAAACATTAAAACACTCACTGATGTCATAATCTGAAATCACCCAAAATCCAAATGCTRCATTCTGAGCATATTTATTTATTAATCAGTGACACTGCTACAGCAGTGAAAACCCAGAAAAATTTGATATTTTCTTAGGTTTTTTTTCAAAAGGTATATGAGGAATAGGCTGAACACTCATTTCCCCAACTAATAACATTTTTTGTTGTAACCATATATAGCTATAACTATATATTGTTATAACTTTGTTTAAACTATATATATGTAATCAGGGCACATGATGTATCCTTACAACCTTTGGACCATGAATTTTATTGTCTTGGAGGATAGTAGGGTCTAACTATTATGGAAAAATTAAAATCGTATCTTGATGAATATTCCCCTCACCACATTCGGTCTGAAAAAATGGTCACACATTAATTTCTTCGGAGTTTAACTCTGTAAGAGCTTGGCAATGTATTGCAATAAGAGGTATCAAATGTCTTATCTAACACATCATAAGCCCTTGTAACAGGTCCTTGATGGACTATTTTGCAATCCCTTCACATATATATGCATATARAGGCCTTTCCTTCCCCAGTTGTATCTCCCTTATTTTAGATTATGAATGTATTTTGCAATTCATGCATAAAACTGCTACTGAGAATAAAGAATTTGTAGGCAGTGGGAAATCCTTCGAGTATTCCTAAGCTGGTTTCTGTTTTTAGTGATGTCCTCCAATTCTGTCAGAAAGATCTGCAATGGCAAACAACTTAAAAAAGCCACAGCTCCATGGGAATACTCAGTCAAGTCGGATCAGCTGAAACTCTAAAGACAACATACATAACTTACAGCATGTTAAACCCAAGTGGTTAATATCCTCCTTTCAAAAAAGCACTAACTCCATGAACATGACACTGCTGCAATCGTTTCTAAGAGAGCCCATGTGGAAATGCAGATCAAATGCTGGACACTTTAGAAAAATTTAAAATCCAGTCCTACTTCTGCTTCAGTGAAAATATTTTGAGATTTCCTTTCTATGGTTTGTTATATTAGCCTTAAAAACCCAAACACACACACACCCCACAAAATGTCATTTTATACCTCTTACATGGAGGAAAAGGTTGTGGATTTCCCTTCTAAATTAAGCAAACACTGTTGAAGCTGAGTGGAAGCAATCAAGATATCATAATTTCTATTTTAAACGAGTATAAATGGCAAAAAAATCTTCAACCAAACCACAAAACAGACTCTATTGCTCCCGTTTTTCACTCTCCTTGCCAGCTTTCTCACYGAAGCTCTGCAGGACCCTCGATATGTTAGTCCTGGAAACACAAAGCTAGAGCTTGTTCTGAAAATTCAGAATTGAGCTGATTATAGGAGGATTGTCACAGTTTTCCCTTGTATTAGATTTCAACTAAATTCAATTACACAGTGTTCTCCTTGCTGCCATGAGATGAATGGCAGGACGAAGATGAATGAACAGAACTCTGAAACTGATTGATCCCAACATGCAGGCAGGTTGATTAAAGTGTCCAGAAGCAAAATGAGCAATAGTATTCATCTGTAACTACTGGCTGGGTCTTCAATTAAATGCTGTTTTCACCAAATGCCAAGAAACAGTRTAATTCCTGTTGATTTTGAAAGAGCACGAGTGCAGCACCCAAACTGAAGTTTGATGAACTGAAGYAAAACTTACTTTTCCATCAGTCCATCACTACAGCTTTCCTTTCAGTGGCTGCTTAGCTGCCACAAACACATACTTGGAAAGATTAAACAACCAAGAAGCATGTTARTGTAAGGTAAAGTTGAATTAGAAACATACTGACAGATGTATAGCTCACAGGTGAACAGACTGTTCCATATTTGCACAGGATTACTCTCTCAACTACCATGCAAAGTGGGGATGTGTGAAAATACTCAACCATACATTCCTGAGTAGTTAGCTGTCTCTGGAAATATTTTCCAGTCTGGAAATACTGTGTCTTGGCARTATGGAGGCAGGCACTGATTAGTGAACAAGAAAATCAGATATCTTTTGCCTGTTGTAGCAGAGGTTCCCCCAATCACTCTGAGCCAAAGGTTGACAACTCCAATGCATCTTGATCCTCACACAGATTTGCTCAGACTCTGGAGGGCCCAGAAATGTTGATGGAAGTTGCGTGGGCACATCTTCAAGGGGACAGATATGTAAATCTCTGCTCTACTCTTGCAAAAGCAGCGTTTTCCACATGTAACCAAGGATTTCTTGTGTTTCTAACCCAGAGGTGGTCCAGT
Source organism: Malurus melanocephalus (assembly GCF_030028575.1). Lineage (NCBI taxonomy): Eukaryota > Metazoa > Chordata > Aves > Passeriformes > Maluridae > Malurus > Malurus melanocephalus. The sequence continues at coordinate 1,331,705 of NW_026623304.1, read as the reverse complement.
CTCAGATGCTTTTACAAACTGTATCCATTTCACCTTGTTAGCTACACATTTGGTTCATGTATTTCTAAAGCAGAGGGCCAGATCCCAGCTGTCATCCTGGRCTTTTAACTATTTTCTCTCAACCATCTGTGATTTCTTCTGCAATGCTAACATGGTTTCTGGCACCRTGTTGGCTTCTGAACTTGTGTCCAGCTTCAAACTAATAAGTGTTCCTTTACTTTCAGGCTGACAGGCCATTTGTCTTGTCYTGGCACACCACCTTGCTCTCTGAATAACCCCTCACATGTAGTGGTGTCTCCTCCCAGGATTTGCACTGCACTAATGCCTGCACAGAGCAGGGTTACCTGTGTAGGGCATGAGCTATCTCAGATTCTTCCAATACTAGATTTYGCTAGGTTTTGTGGACTTGGCTTAGATAATTTGCCAGGATCCATTTTCTGCATTTCCCCTGCTTTATGAAATCTCTAACAAAGCCAGTCTTAACTGCTCAGATCTGTGTTGCACCTGCAGAGACAAACTCTGGCCAAATTAACTGAAATCTTTTCAAACCTTCCAATACTTCAGAGGCTGTCTTTCTCTTGCATTTGCTCTCTGCAGTTAGGGGATAAAGTGTAGATGACATGTTCTCTTAGACTTTGGATTTTCAATGAATTTTAATAGTGGTGAGGTTTTCTAAGCACACCGTGTTTCCATGTATTCCTTCCACTGCCACTCTCATTTGCTGTACAAAAATCACYGAGAGCCAAAGACTCAAGAAAGAATTTCTTCAATGTGTGGCTCATTAATGCCTTGCTCTGCACCACATAAGTGCATTCAAAAGTAAAAAAGCAGCCCCAAAAAGCTCCTGGGAAAGTTTATATTCAAAAGATACAACTCATTACAAGAAGCCTTGTGACACAGTCCAAGGACTAACTCTGCAAACCCTAAGAAAGAGCTCTTTACCAGCTTAGCCCAAAATATYGATGCTGAATCCCTTCACCTCCCTGTGTTACTCCCCACCAATTGGCCTCCGAAGATCTTTGCTCATTCATTTCAGTGCCTCCCAGCTGCCTTTTTCTCCCTAACTTGTACAAGAATAGGTTCTCAGCAGGCTGAGAGTTTGACATGGCCAACAGCTGTGATGGCTCTTGGAAAGCTGCTCTTGATGCTCTTGGAAAGCGAAGCTTGGAGTCACAAGAGGCTGGTGAGTCCAGTGTCCTCCAGGTCTTACAAATGGGCCAGTGCCTTTCCACAGCACGGTGGTGGGACCTCCCTATCCAGGAGGATATGTCATGGATATCTACCCCCCCAGTAATTAGAGGTACAGCTCCCTTTTCCAACTCACACCAGAAATAAGCTGAATAAATCTCAGTCACACAAAGATTTTGACATGTGCCTTAGGAGTGCTGGAAAGTTGGTGGCCCCCAGACTTTCTCATCTGTGAGTCAAACAACAGACTTTTGGCTTCAGCTAGTGGAAACATTCCATTCTTGATGGACTCTTCTAGTCAAGCAACTAGGTCTGAAACAGAAGAGGTGTAGACACAGAGTAATTTACTGCTTTGTGCAGGGGGCACCATCCTGTCCCTTCCATCTGCACCTGTAAGACAGCATGGTGTCTGATCACTTTCCAAACTCCAATTACTCAACTTCCAAACTCACAAAATGAAAAAAGCAAGTAAGTGCTCATTCACATGGAGGGTGTCCACTGATTTCCCTGCACACGCTCAGGTGCTCTGCCTGATGAAATGAAACACAGCCTTAACAAAAACGATGTATAAGTCAAACCACATATTCTACSAAAAGCACCATTGCAGATGTTTCACTGCCCTTAGGGATTCTGTCCTGTGTGTGGGTAAAGAAGGACACAGTCACAGCACTAAGAAGGCTTTGCAAGAAGCATGCCATTAAAACAGCAAGATCATCTCCTGTGAGCAGTGACAGTGCTGCCACCAGGATCAGAGTCAAGTTCACCAGCCACAGGTCTCAATGAAGTGTAAACTGTTTTCCACATCCACCATCTGAGGCCAAAAGCAAGAAGCAAGCACCACTGACACAGAAATGGATACATATGGTGCCAAAGAAATAATTAGTGATTGTGCAGTGAACACCCACTGAGCAGATGCAAGATGATATTGGATACAGCAGGCATYAGCTAGGTGCAAATGGTGACAGCTGGGGACTTTGTGCATGATGAGACAGCAGCACATGCAGATCTGGCCTCCTGGAGACCAAGGAAACAGGGCACACGCTGAGCACTTCCATTATTCACACGGGATGTCATGTGAAGGTGCCCCTTGATTACAGATGAGAGGATTGGGTTAAGACCAACCAGGAGAATCAGATACATGAAAAAAAATGATGTTCAGTCTTTTGGGAAACTGGGGATGGATGCMTGATCCTGCTGTTCTGGGATGAGGAATAGAAGCTAGGGCATTCCCCTATCTCATTTCCCTCTGTGCTTGCACTTGAGCATTTGGGAGAAGTTCCCTGAAAAAGCAGCTTGAGATGACAGTAAAGTTAAACCAGAGGATTATTAAATATGCAGGGGATGTTTTGCTGATGTAGTAAGATCCTCCAGTCTCAGTTCACTCCTTTATTGGACTTGCCAAATCTCTGGTTTTAAGATGAAGCAGAAGGAAAATAAGTTATAACTGTGTAATAAGTGTGAATATACTTTTCAACAAGGCCTGAACATCAACACATCCTTCACATTTTAGTAATCATACCAACTGTGGGTGAGACAAACTAATAAATGTGTTAAAACAGTTAGGCAGGTCAATTTTTTTTAAGGATAAATTGAGTCACCAAAACTTTTCATTACAGAGTAGATAAGACTTTGTCAATATATTTAGCTGAAGAAAAAAATAATTATATTCTGTATTTGTTTGGAGGAAAAAATGATATTTGTTTGCTCTGGAGATACCCAAGATATATCTTCCCAAACATGGTTCAGGTTGTGAAAATGATCTTTTGGGAAAAGAAGAGAATTGCAATATCCTTATATCTCATGAATTATAGGACTCTCTATCAGAAAACGGGACTGGCATTCTTTCCAAATTTGTGACTCTACGCAAGAATAAAGACAGTCCTGTAGCAAATACATTTGTTAGAGTCTTATTTAGGCAGAACTSGAATTACCTAACCCAGGCACATCTGCCCTGTGGCACAGCAGCAGCTTGAGGCCAACAGCAGCTATGGAAGCTCTCACAAAACACCAGCAAACAGATGAAAAAAGCAAAAAGACAAAATACAGATCTCTGGTTCAGATTGGACTGGTCTCTTTCAAAGGAGCCCCCAGTGAAACACACATAGAGGAAAGTTATAATATCGGGATCAATGAGATGAAAAGATGATGTATGAGAGAGAATTTATATGCTTTGAGTCCAAGGAATTGATCGGCTTTCAAGAGCTGGAAAAAATCAGTTAATAAGTTTAACTTGCTGAACAAATATTTCCAGAGAGRTAGATGTAGAAGAAATATCTGTGGATTAGACAGCCTGTCATATCCATAGGTCAAATGCAGCTGAAAGAGCTGAAGAGATTTACCTGGTTGAGAGGCTGATTAGAGTTTCCTGACACCCAGAATATTAACAGAAAACATGGGGTCAATATTTTTGAGTTTAGGACTAAAGTCTAGCCCAACTCAGAAGTTTGTGGCCATGTTTTAAAACGGAGCTATTGACTTTGCCCTTCAGAATGGCATTTTCTATTTTTTGTCCCCAAATCAGACAGTTACAAATGCATTCAAAATGAAAGAAATTAATTCTTAATTGCTGAGAAAACAGGACATTGAAACTGGTGCTAGTTATTTCTGAAATTTATAYATTTTTGCAAATATTCAATTCTCCCCCACACAACCAAGAAGAAAATCTCCTTCACAAAATAATTGAAATTTTTAATCCAAATATGGCCATTGAAAAAAATGGAAACCCCAAGTCTTTTKGAGAAATGAAGACAAACAGGTTTCATCCAGTGAAGACCTAGTTAAAAAAGTAAAGATCTCTTGCTTGTCAGTTCCACTGAATTATGAACCCCTACACTGAGTAACCAGCATCTGTTATAAAGAACTTGCATACATTTGCCACAGCAGTAATCCAAGCTAAGTACACCATCAAATGCTGAATCTAATTAATTAAATTTAGTAAAATGTCAAAGGTCAACCACAAAATTTCCATAKCCATTCAGTTTGACAAAGAGGTAAYTAAATAACTTCCAGCTGTAACTCTGCTATAGATGCAAGGTATAAGCCTGAGGTAATTTTGACARGTTTCTGGATGTCACACTCATGGTGTATTCGCCTTGGTCCTTGTGTAACAGATAGTAGCAGTGGCATTTTCACACATTAAATTATTTGTTCTTATTGAGAATGGTGTGAAATTTTATTCACCATCCCTGAGCCATTAGGAAAAATGAAAAGATTATATACTGAATTATGCAAATTGACGTGGCTGATCTTTTAAAATATTGCTGGAGGTTTTTGAGATCTATTACCAGGATAACCTCTGTACATCAGAGAAACACTGCAGTGCTGGCTATCTCATTTCCATTTTATAGCCTGTGTTACAGACATAGGTACATTACATTTCAGAGATATATAGCAAGGAGGCTTATAATTTATCCTTATCTCTAGAATATGAAGTAGGGTTTTAGAAACTCCTGCTTAGGGCTATTCTGCAGTGCAACTTTGATAAAATTGACAACCTATCTTTTTGGTTAAAGATTTATAGGACATGACTGCTTCCAATTTRCTTTTCAACAAGAAACAGCATTTCATGTAGAAGGCTCCCCCAGCAGACTTTGGGTGCAAGCATTGCTGTTGAGAGGGAAGGAAAATGGCTTTTGCTGACATAAATTGATTTTTATTACCTAGGTGAACCTCTCAGTCCCTCGGGCTCGCCAGTGTAGGACCAGGATGTGCAGCCCCCCAACTAAATTATGGGCAAGGAAGCTCAGGGGAAGGAATGTGCTTCTCACTATGAGCAAATGAGAACTGCAGGGGCATGAGTTGCACTAAATTTAGAATATTTGATGTCACAGAAAAGGGTACCACTACATTATCCTAAACCTTAAGGGCTCTAAGCCAGAGATCAYGGCCTCCATCCACTGTCCACAGTGACCCTGCACTCCTGGGACACATCTCCCTCGGGCTAGCTCAGCTCTGCAGCCAGAGCATCTAAATTCCTCCAAGTAAATTACTGGAAACTGGAGAACCTGTTTGCCCAAAATCCTCTGACACATTCCTGATACAACACCCATGTGGGAGATACTTGGGCATTCAGGTGCAAGCACAGAGTCCTGCAATTTCTGCCTGCTACAACAGTACCTGCTCAACAAGGGGGTTATGATGCTTAATTAATTCATCTTTGCAAAGCACTTTGAAAGATTAAAAGCGGCAATTAAAGTGTTTGGCTTGTACAAAGCTGAGACAACAAAATACTTTGGAAGAAAACAATAACTGATAACTTTGAATATTAGTGCTGCCACTTAGAAAGAATGCACAGACAGTAGTAAATTAATGAACTGAGTTTTAATGAATAGTATAACCTGAAGGGATGGAAAAATTGCAAAGACATGCTAAAATATTCTGAATCACTTAACTCTGGATAATATCCAGAGGCTAGACCTGGATATAAACAAAGGATGAGGTAGTAGGTTTTTATGCTTCTTACCAAGTCAAGCAAAGTTTCTAGAAAGTCACTTATCTTTCTGATATCTAAGCATGAAAGAAAGTTAAATTGTAAAGCAGATACTATCCTCTCTGTCATGAAAAATCTGCAATATAGTGGAAAAATATGCCCTGCCTAGGAATTGGTTAAAACAATTGATGTAACTTCAGTGTTATACTCTAAACCCTGATCAGCATACAGCACAGAAAAAGCCATCTTTTCATCTGCCAACTGTAATGCAACTCCTGTTCTTTAATTTGTACTTGGAAAGAAAACAGATTTGTTCCCTTCAGGAAGAAAAATTCCCTACAGTGAAAGGGCCCTTGAGTAATTTGTTTTGCTACCAAAACAGGTTGGTATTGTGAACTTTGAATTCCACATTAKCTTTAAAGGTAAAAGAATCCAACTGCAAATATACATGTAAATATACTCAGACAGTGTTTTACTTTATTCCTTCCTGCAAAAGGATGCAGAAATTGTGTATCTCTAAGATTAATGGATACTCAGCACTGAAATGAGCTGCACTGACTTGCATCTTTCATTTCTCAGGGTACGCAGTTTCAGCCAGACTTATGTGTAGGTATGACTAAGCATTAGAATTTCAATTCAATTCAATTTGAAATTCATCCAAGGTAACTCCAAAGAAACTTTTTACACCTCTCATTACTGTATTGTGTTTCTTACATTTTGGGTTGGATCCTTCAGTGCTGTCAACTGGTCTGATGTTGAAAACTGTGTGTCACTGCAGCAGTGAAGGATCCAAGTGAGTAGATGCAATAACATGAGTGGCAGAAATAGCAGTGGTCCTCTCTGAAACACCCATCCCACACTCATGACAGAGAACAAACCAAGAGAAAAGGAGAGTCTGGGCAGTCATATACAGAAATGGACCTGAATCACAGGTAAACAGCACTGCCCAAAGTCATGAATATTATCAAATTGTTATACATCTATTCCGTTACATTATGTGATATTTTCAAAAAACTGATTATTAATTGTTTATAATGCACAAATTATCTATACTATATGGGACACAAGCATTGCTCAACAGCAGGACATTCACTGCCTGATTTTATACCCAAATTTATTGTTTACTATTTGGCTGTCAGATTTATACCGACATGCAGTGGACTACAATCACCTATCAGCAGGAGCTGAGGAGTCACAGTCRCTTCTTGCTCTTAATTAATCATAGATTAAGATTTTATTTCTCCAAGGATTGCAGRAGCAGCCACCACAAACCTCACTGGTGTCTCCAAGGCCTCTCACAGCCTGGCCTTTCCTGGCTACAGGACAAATGTTCATGGGGTGCCCATGCCAGCCAGTCCCAGTTTGGCTGGATGACTGAATCACTGCCTGCCCTTACAGAGGAACACGGGCACCCTGCCTGCCCCACTCACCCATCTCATCATCGGAATTTTATGGCCAGAGAAGAACTGAAATCAAACATCTCTATGGCCTTAATGTGAGTGGTCCCCAGCAAATACTCTCCTAAGAGGTTTTTCATTGACTTGTCTCTTGCCTTCCCCATCAACTGCTCAGCTAAACCACAGTCTTCCAGGCAGCATTTCCCTTTCTCTTCCAAAATCATGTGCACACTTTCACAGCAAAGCAGGACATCTTGAGGCAGAGTTTCCACTTCCTGGTCCTTTTCTGCTGATTCTACAACAGATGTTATCCACAAAAATGGCAATAACTCCATTGCCACACACAATTCAAAGCTTATTTCAAAACAKCTGCACACCCTTCACATTTTTATTGACATAGCTATCACAGGCTAATAAAGTTTCATTACCTGCACTTAAAGACATTATTATCATGTTGTGTGTTTATATTACACAGAAATAAATCTGAAAGGAATCTTGCATAATTTTCATCCATAAATGCATAGCYATTTAGTCGTGGGTATGCAAGTATGCCTTATATTGCATGAAATACCAAATTCCCTTCACTTCCATCATTACAAGATGTCATAGAGTCCATTCCTACCTTTGGGATGAATTGCTTCTCCATTCTTAGTCTTTCATTGGCCAATTTTGAAAATGTCAAAAAGTCAACAGTGATAATGAGTTCTGATGTGCATCCCTGAATGCCTAGCAAAAGTCCTCAGTTGTGCAGGAATTCACACCGTTCCTGAGCTCAATTCAGAAACTGAATGAGCTGCCAACTGTCAAAATATCCCTTAAAGTACATATTTGTGCAAATATTTCATTTAATAAATTAAAACTGAACATGTTTAAAAATATCATATTCTAATTCCTCATCTAAATTTCAAAGCAAAAAAAATCAAAAAGCTGTCTTTTAATGAGGTAAAAGGCTACTTCACTTTGATTCCTTTTATAAATGGAGTTTGATTGAAGTTGGTATGTTCCACAAAACGTTTTGATCTTGTTGAGTAAGCAGTTGTTGGAAAATTGTATTTTCATCATTTCTCGGAGAAATTGGTATTGCTCTATTAACTTCAGTGATTTACAGCGAGTGAGGACCTGGGTTGTAACAGCAGCAATCTTTGCTGGTATCTTGCAGGCACTTTTAAACAGAAAAGGTATTGTACAGTGACAGAGCKTGCATTTCGGAAAGATTGAGAATGGTGGACGCACAGTAAATTACTTTATATTAATAAGCTTAGTTTCAATGTGATTCTTGGCAAGCAGAGCAGAAGATGAGCAAAGAGCCATTGCAATATATGCCCACAAATGGCTGCTGTGCTTTTCGTTTTAAAAAGCAGATTTCAAAACACTGCCTGAAGCCAGCCAGACAGATCAAGCAGGGTCACAGTGAGACAAGCTGCAGCTGCTTGAGAGAAAAAGTTGTATTTCTGTAAGGGAGGGCTGACAAGTCTTATGAACTGCTAGGCAGTGGGGACAGAAACCAAGGACTTGTGTTCATACCTATCTAGTTTGCATGAAAGCTTCAGCAAATAGATATATAATATAAAATAATATGTATGTACCAAAGGAATCCTTAATTAAAACAAACAACCCACTAGATTGCTGATGTCCTCAGATGACTTACCAAAAGGTCTTGGAGACTGTCAGAGTGTCACATCACTTGCTTATCTTCATATTTTTTGTCATATTCTTGCTTCAAAAGGGACATTTTAATTCCTTCTCTGTGTGCAGGTTAGTACACTAAATGTTCTGTGACTTTGGTGTCACTAGAAACAGCARTAATTAATTGCTCTATCTGTCCTATTTAAGACCTAAGAGCACCTTTGAGCTTCTTCAGTAGCATTTTTGTTTTGATGGGCTGAAAATGAGTTGCTTGGCAGTTATTAAGAAACATTTCTGTAGAAGCATAAGGATGGGCAAGCAGTGGAAAAAGAGGGAAATACAAATAATAATTAAACAAAAAATCATCCCCCCCAAATTAATTTTTACCTAGGTTGCACAATTTCAAATTCATTCATGTAACATTCACCTAGAGATAAAAAGAAGCAGGTAACCCCATTTGTAGAGTCAGATGTTTTTTTGCTTTTTCACCACTGAGGACAGTAGTTCTGTGAACTACCTGAATGATCCAATAGTGACAAAAATTTACCACTGASGACCACTAGCAGGGACATAATCCACATTGTAAACCTACATTTGAGTCCAAAATGATCCTGACAAATCGAACATACTAGGTGGAAAAAAAAAAATCAGAGGAGCAGCAAGACAAAATCCAGATGGGAAGACTATGAATAATTCAAGTCTAGAAAACAGCACCTACCAACAAGACAGAACTAGTTTAGAGTATAGCCTAAAATGAAAGGTCTTGAGGGAAAGTATGATAGCATTAAATGTAAAACACCCAAATGTAAAACATGCCAAAGGCTCTGTGTTTCATATCCTTAAAGATGCARACAAGTAATAGGAGTAAACTGCAATAAAACAGTTTCAAGATAAATATAGGAAAGCACTTCTATATGATTCTGTGAAAAAGTTGACTGGGAAAGGTGAATAATCCTCACTGCTGAAGGATGTGAACAGAAGGAGAGAAAAATATCCTCTGTCTCAAACAATGCATCCCAGATCTCTACAGTGCCAGGTGATTTCTCTGTGTCAAACTTGGCAGGTCTCTGAACCATAGCTGATCCCACTGACCCCACTGCAGGGAGCTACAAAAACAGGGAAATCTCTCTGGCAGTGTGGAAAGATACACCAGTTCCAATAATATTCATGGGGCTCTTGGTCACTGGGCATAAAGAGGATATTTTCTGCAGAGTGCAAGAAAGTGAATTCCTGTGTGAAAGCAAATTATATAGCACCAGTTTATATACCTTTACTACAACACAGAGATTATTTTCTTTTAGAATGAAAGACAAGATCCCAGGGATCAAAACTGAACATTATTTAGATGGGTTACACAAGGCAAGATGCCAGGGCAAGATTTGTAGACCACCACAAATCCAAAGGCTGCACTAACACAGAAGTAACACAGTAAAAATAAATTTGATTCAGAGCAAATTACAGGATATTCCAATGACATAAGGCATCTTTGAAATACATCAATGTTGTATTGCCATGGCAGGTATTTGAGCAAAATGCCCAAAAGACTGCCAGTTTCACTCCTTTGAGAATGTCCCCAGCATTCAGTAACAATGCTTATAAGAAAAACAAGCCTGGTCTTCTTTGTGGGAAAAAAGTAATTTTTTTTTTCTCAGTTACAACCTTTGTAAGGAATCCATGTGGGGACTGAAGCTTTCATATCTGTGGTCCACCTAAAATGATTGTTTCCTCTTTTTGAACTGGAAAGAAATCTGTTCATTTTTTTATCAAGTTATCAATAAGAAAGAGCTCCTTGTTTCTGCACTACATTCTTTTCAAATTTGAACCCTGATTAAGAAAAAACCCAACCAACMAACCAAAAACCAAAGACAGCCATGCTTTYCTGGCTCAGGTTGTCTTAGCAACTGAAAAATTTTAACCCCTCAGAAAGAAATTATTTTTATCAGTAGCTAGAAACCAAAACCTTATTTTGTTATTACACAGAACTCAATTTGAATTAACAAATTTACAGGTCAAATTGGTAAGGTCAAATATACATGGAGCAGAATAGCCATTCCTTCCTTGCTGTAGCACAGAGCAAAACCCTCCCTTCCTCTTGTTTTAATTCCTAACTCCCCAGTTCCTGCCAATCCTCATGCCCTGGGAAACAGTCCACAAAAAAGAAGCCCAGGCCTTAATTTCTAAAACAGGAGCAATTTAAGGTAATTCARTGTGCCATTAACATTGATTAAATAATTGGGAGGGTGAAAAACTGTCAGCTCCAGCGTGAAGTAGTTACTTCATATTGGCAAACACAGCGTGAGCAAGTGACTTCAGGAGCGCTAACAGTGTCTCTGTGAAATGCAAACCTCAGCGTGGGAGCTGTGCCATGAACAGGTCCTTACCTTCATAGCAGAGATGGAGACAGTGATAGCATAAACAGAGGAAAACAAAAAAAAAAGTGAACAAGTCTGTCTCCAGCACAGTCACACTTATAGAGAGACAAATGCTGATAAAGATTACACCTTATGGTTCAACAAAAACCATATTCTCTGGATTATATTGTGGAGATTTATTGTAGATGGGTTATAGTGATTCATTTTGCTGAAGTAATTAAATTTCTGTTGACACAGAAATCTCATAACTCAAGAGACTCAGCAATCCCTTGAGTTACTTTCAAGAGAAAATGAAATTAAGGTACGTTGGATATAGACAAAGTGAAGAGACCAGGCTCATAAAAGTAAGCTAATCGAAAAATTCTGTGCCATAGACACTCACACATTCAACTAGTCCTGTAGCCACTTGATTATTCTAATGTCCTCCCTTTTACAGCTCATACCAGCATTAATTTATGGTCCATTGCACCATAATGTCAACTGTATCCAGTGTAAAATTTTATAGTGGAATAAGAAAGCATGATTGCACTCCACCGCTTCAGGCTAGAACAGAGGTGTTACATCACCTGCTCTCCAAGGAAAAGATCACAAACTGAGAATAAACAAACACTGGAATTTTGAAGCTACTTTTACTGTTTCAACACTCTTTTATCTACCATGTGTGTTAGAGCATGCTCCTTCACAAAGCCCAGCCTGTTAAGGTGCAGCTGAGACTGTGGGTGTCTATCAGACTGTGTCTCTATTACCCTTCAGGAAATCAAAGCACATCCTGAGRGTTGGCAGCCAAGAGGCGCCCCGTTGTGCCCTCACTCACAGGAAGAAAGACCTCACTCCACAAGCGGCTCAGCTTGCAATCATAAAAGGTAGGCACTGGCCATAAGGGAAGGCAGAGCAACAGCTACACAGCTCTCCCAAGAACTTCCTCACTAAAGAGATGCAGCTCCTGGTAACGAACAATCCTGCCACCCACAGCTGCCCCTCTCGCCAACCAACTCCGCCAAGAATCGTTTTTCCTTTTCAGCAAGCTGCCTGGATGATCCATGTTTCTCTCTGATGTTTGTCTTTGAAAGTACACAGCATAAGGCACTAACTCAGAACTCACAAAACTGCAGCTCCGACCCAGGAAACTGTGTGCAACCCACTAATTTAACTGTGAATAGAGCTAACATGGAGATCAATGTGTCTGACATGCCCCCTCTTCAACTGGTGATCAAAGCCCACCAACAATGGAAACTTTACTTTTAACTTCAGCKGATCTGTAACCACACTCACTTTTGTTAGCTTAGCACATCAAACTAAAACTTCCAGAGCTGGCTGGCTGCAGAGGCATTTTTAGCTTAAACACTGAAATTTAATGTAACTTTATTGTAAGATGACACCTTCTTTTATTTGATTAATCTAGGTACTGTTTTCCCCTTCATATAAAGAAAAAAGAAAAAAAAAAAAAGGGGAAGAAGATCAGAATTCCATGAATACATTAACAAGCAGTTTATGGAAAACCATTAAAAATCACGTCCAAATATTCTGAATCCTGGTTATCACTTTCATAGGCAGGTTCCTGTTTGGTACTAACTGGGATTAAAATCAGTTCAGGTCTCCTAATTTACACAGGTTGAAAACAATGAACCAAACTCCAGATTTGCCTGCCACTACCAAAAAAGAAAAAAAAAAAAATCCCAACTATTATAATTATCAAAGACTAACTGCTAAAATCATTCCACTTTACACTCAAGAGTATGTTAAAGGTAGTGAGTTCCTATCATTCCAGATGCAGAATACAGATTTAAAAAATGTGAAAATTCTCTTCCAAACCATCTCATGTGCTTTGACTGCAATGGCAAGATGCAAGTTTGACTTCATCAAAACATGCAACATTTTAAAAAAATCTCAAGGTAATCAGAAAAGAATCAGTTTGAATTGTGCCACCCAGAAGTCAAAGTAAATCCACAGGTAATATAAATCTATAATAACAGTAACAAATCTGATATTTCCCAGTTGATTAATAGTTTCATGTGTTTACTTTCCTTAAGAAAAAAATTACATAGCAGAACTACATAACTAATATGATCTTATAGCTTGATTTGTTCCCTAATTAGTTTTCAAACTGATGTACTTGCTAGTCCTGAATGTCTTTATGTCTTCACTCTGCTTTCTTGAATTATATTTAAGATGAAGATGAGCTTTAATCCAAATCCACTTAAACACTCCAAGAAAAAAAATTGATGCAGCTTTGAATTTTTTCAAAAAGCTCCTCCTCAATATTAGGAAGTCACAATCCTCAAAATAATTTTCAAAACCAAGCTCCTTTATGAGTTTTAGTTCAGAGCAATTTGAATGCTTGTACACTCTACTTCATAGGAAGAGTTCCAAAGACTTCCAAATTAAAATATGTCTTAAGTCTACAGTTTAAAGTGTCTCCTTAAAATTATGTGGGTTTGTGAGAAACACTAGTACCTAAAAATGAGAAGCCAGACAAAAAAACATGATACCATTGGGTATTTTAATGGCCCAACTGGGCCATTAAAGCTAACTTTGACCCCTACCCAGCTTGCAGAGCTTTTACAGACCTGACTTCATGCTCAGGCACAGGCTGTCCCTCTCAAATGAAGATATTACTGTGRGTGACTACAGAGCAGGAAGAATCTTCCTGGTCATTCTCGAAAAATGGAAGAAGACCATGAGATCTCAAGGTGTGAGGGAGTACATCCAAGAGCTAAGGTGGCCTCTGCCAGGCTTCTGAGGCACAAACAGCTCAATATGAGACACATTCAGGATGTGCCTCTTGGGCTTTTCCCATTGTGCCCTGACAGCATATCAGGAATCCCACAGACTAGAGGAGGAGCAGACAGGCATGGGGAAAAGGAAAATTCAACCTACTTACAATGGGAAGAGAACAAGGAGTAAAGATTGCATGCAACACTGGTCCAACRTCATCAGTGCTCGTGTGCAATACGAGCTAAACCAAAAAAAGCTGAACCAAAGGAGCTTATCCCATGGAAATGCATTTTGCCCTTGAGGCTGAGGATCTGTCCACTCCCTTGGTGAATTGAAGGGTTTGGGGAGAAGCTCAAACAAATATTGCCTTTAATTAGGCAATTTAGATTCTTGATATACAGCAATTTAAGCAAGGAAACAAGACCAACCTCAAATCCACCAAAACAGCTTCAGACAAATGACTGAAATACATGAATAGCTGCTTGCTTTTGCTTATGCAAAATATTCCCAATATCCAAATGAAATTTAAAGAAAACTAAACAATATGCCTCTCTAAGCCTTCAAAAACAACAACAAAAAAAACATTTAAAAAAGCCCCAAAACAATCTGCACAAAGGATTTGATCACAATCTTTCCTGTTATCTGGCACAGTCTCAAAGGAAGCATTTTTACCTAAGCAGCCAGAGGCTACAACTTTTCTCATGCTTCAAGATCCCTTTGTTGGTGGGAACCCGAATACCCCACTTACTGACATCTCTGGCACAAAGTTGTTTGTTCCAAGGGTTTTCTGAATCATCCATTTTTCAGGAGGGCTCACGTCCCCTTTAAAATGCTTTTACTGAAGTCTTTAAGGAGTGTTTGCAAGTCAGACACACCTTTTATTTTCCAGGYAGCAGTGCCAAGAGCCATCTCAGCTAATGCATTACTGTTACTGTATYGCTGCTACTGAGGAGAGAGCTGATTTTTCTCCCTGGGGCATTCCCCACATCCACCCCATTTCTATTGAATATATACGCTCATTCCCCTGAAGGTCTGAGTCCTGATGCCTGCATCAAATTTAGGAATTTAGAAGTCCCCAAGCAGTAGATTTGGGCCCTTTTTGTTCACCCAACCCTGAGTTTCCTTGGCAAATCAAAGGTTTGTATGCAAAGCCTACTAAATCAAACAGCCAGCAATCCATATAATTCAATTTGCCACACTGCGTGGAAAAAACCTCAAAACTGAAAAACTTATTCTTGCAAGAAACAGAAATCAAAGAGCAGGAGAAAAACAAAGCGGCTCAGCTCAGTCTCAGAAGGCATCCAGTCTCAAAAGATACTCAATCCCAAGAAAAGGAAGAAAACAAACCATCAGTGCTCAATGTAAGGAAGTTTCCATAACATGCAGCTGGTTCTTTGTGGCTCTCTCAGTGAGGTGTACACAAATTCCTTTTCTAGAGTGCCAGCACCATTGAATGGAATCCATGGCAGAAACAGGTGAGTGTTGTTTTCTGAAAGTTATTGCACATTGCCAGAGCTGACTTCAACAATAACTTCTAAATGAAATGTAGATAAGCCCTCTTAATTCCAATTACCCTTTATTTTAAAGCTTAATTACAGTAGTACAAGACTGTCATGGAATGATAATTACAATTTATTTAAACATCGATAAGTAAACATTWGGTTTTATTTTCCTACTGTGAAATGTATCTAACCTAATGGGCTGATAATTCCATTTAATTGTGTGCAAAGAAACTGGGTAATTTCTGTCAGGTATCATAAAATGGCAATGACTGCTTTATCACAAGATATTAACATTTTCCAAAAGCAACTGTTCTTTTTATGAATCAGCAATTCCATTCAGCTTTATTTAGTTCTCAATAAAAGGACAAAAGAAAAAAGTTGGAGACTTGTGCAGTAAGAGAACAATGTCTACTTCGGGCCTTACCAGCAAAATGTATATTAAATTGTGGCAGAAGCAATCTTGCATTGTTCAGGCTTATGGAGAGATGCAGAGATTGCCACGAGGCTGTGAAAGCCCTGCCTGGAGAGCTGAGCTGCCTGCATGACATTGATGATTGATTGATGTTGATTAATCCTCAATCATCAATCAATTATATTAATATAATATAGCTATTATTATATCAGCTAAAATCTGACCATCGTCTTGTTGCAGCCTCGCTCCTGGGTTGGGCAGATACAGCTCACAGACACCGTGCTGGAAATCCGGAGGCAAGTTTTACAAACATTCCCAGGATGAAAATTGTCCTAAGTGGGCCTTGTTTTGCAAACATCCCAACTGTATTCCAGCAYTACTTTACTGATTAGTGAAGTGAAATAAAAGAATTGGTGGCAGATTTGCCTGCTTAATCCTTATAACCAGGTGCTGCAGACAGTAAGAAGGGCTCCGTTTAAGACTTCAGGGTATCATCATAATGTAACAGAACAGCTGGATCAAGCCCTTGGGCACTTTTATTTCCACTTCAGAAAAATTAATAAGAGAGACTTTCCCTGAATCCCACCTAGCAGATGGTGGTTCTCCTTTTGCAAACACTCCTGGGTCTATTTCAGGCTATRAAAGAAAGGCTTTTTAATAGGGAAGAGGTGGAAGGGTGGAAAATATGATAGTGTGGGTACTGGGACTAAGGATAAAATAAAGGGATAAACTAAAAAATAAAATAAAATATTTATTTTTTTAATAAATAAAAAAAAAATTTATCCTAAATAAAGGATAGCAAAACTTTTTTTCTGTGTTCAAAAGTTTCCCTGCAAATCCCAGAAGAATATTTATAGCTGCAAGTCCACACATCCAGAGAGAATCTCTCTATTTAAGGCAGCTGCACGTGGTATCCCACACCACATAAAATCATCTTTCTCAGTCTTCCTAGAGTTGCCTCTAGGAGGGGATTGGCTTGTTTTAACAGCAAAGAAACCAGAGTCTACTTGGGCAAACAACTTTAGTGATACAGTATAACATCCCCTCTGCTCGTCACCACTCAGCTCAAATGGAAATCAGCTCAACTTCTTCCTCCCCTGTCAGGAGGACAACCAAGCAAACCACCAGCTGTAAAAAAAGTCTGCTTCTTGAGAAGATGGACTTTGCCTTCTGAGTTCCCAAACTTCCTCAGCCACCTTTCAAAATGCAGCAGCAGCAGCAGAATGGCTCAATTCCGTTGCTCAGGCCTCCCCAGAAGGAATGCATTTTTTACAAAGGGATAAACACAGCATCTGTGATAATTTCTGTCACTCTGTGATGGTGACTTGGCCACGCTGATGTACAAAGTCCAGCTTTGGTCTGTAGCTGACTCAGACACCATCACCTCAGTTTTTGCTTTCCCACAGGACCTTCCTGGGATGGGATTGCATCCAGGATCCATCTGCCAAAGACCTGGGCTGCACAAAACTGCATCCATCCACAACTTGCTGCTCTTCAGCCCAGAGCATGATGCAGATGAGAACCCTTTCCAAGTGGCCTGCTCAGGTAAACTCCAGAAACTCACTGAGAYGTGTGCAAGCAGCTCAGAGAAGCATTTGAATGCTAACTAAGGTCAATTTGTCCTCACAAACCCATTCTTTATGAGGAAGTTGAAGTGTYTGAACATTTTACAGACAGAAAAACCAATTTGTAATCCTGCCAATACAAGAACCTTCACTTTTCTGAAACAGGATTTTTTGCGTCTCTGCACTAAATGTCAATGATTCACAAAACTACACTGAATTTGTTTCCTATATTGTTTGACCTAGCATATWAATAAAAGAAGAAGAGAAAAGTTGGGGATAGGAGATTCTTGCCCTCAAAATGTGGGGCCATTTTTATTAATAAACACAAGYCTATGCAGTTTTTACTGCATAGGTCTAACTAAGATGGCAACAGTCCAACAATATAATTGCCAGAGAGTTGGGCTGGTGATTTTCAGATTTGTTCTCTACCAGTAATACTTATATTTCTGAGGAGAGGAAAACATGAGAAGGGAGAAGACATCAAGCAGAAATAACTACATTTTTATTATTGCTGCATCTAAAAYTGTTCAGTTTACGACACTGCTGGGTGCAGAGGCCTCTGCATGCAAATTATCCTGATATCTAGGTCACAAGATACTTCAATGTGATTTCAAATTAACAAGCACAAATTACCATTCCAATCAAATATTTCATAAAAATGCTGATAGTGAACTTAACTAAYCTTTATCAATATGATAAGCAATTCTAAAGATAAAATCTGGATGTTTATGCTGTCCACAAGCCATCTTAGCAAGAGCTGCCTTTCCTCACACCTACCATGCTCACAGCCTCCTTTTGCCGCAGCTCTTTGGCTCAATGATGCTTTTAATTGTCATGCAGAAGGGGATCAGGCTCAGGTAAGCATCCTATTTTGATTAGATACATTTTTACAACATTGCAGTAACTGCTSGGAARCAAATAGATTCTCACCAAGCAAGAGCAGACTTTTACTCCCTAACATACAGATATAAGGCAAGAACTAAAAAAAAAAAAAAAAAAGKWAWTTTTTTTTATTGATTTMGCAGAACAGATTTTTGTGTGGCCTAAGTTATGTCCAGCTATGTCAAAAATTTTTTTTCCTATAAAATCAGATGGTTTATTTTACCCTGCTCTCTTCCAAGTGAGCTGTTTATAGATTGTTTGCCTGACTGAAATAGATTTTTTACTGTGCCATGAATGTGCCCACCCTTCCTTTGCCCCCCTCTTTCACTTCTAAAGACAGCCTTACTATGAGACAGATTCCTTTTGCTTTGAGACCCATGGAGTTTCCACCAATTACTCAATTCACAGTATTGCTGACTTTACATTATAATCTCCATAAATTAGAGATATTACAGTCAAGTACAAAAGTGGCACACATTATTTGGTGTGCATGTGAAATTAGCATAAATGAATCATTTAATTTACTTAGCTTCACCATATCTCCCCAAATTAAAAAAAGGCATCAGCTAGTCTTCTCATCCATATCTTGTTTATGAGCCTATCTCTGTGGCTTAGAGTCACTCACAGGCAGTGAAATAACGCACCATGAGCTGTGCCAGTTAAGCAAAATGCATCCCCTTCATTAGGATAAGTAATACCACCAAGTCAGGAAAAAGCTGTCAGCATGGTCTAACTTGAGCCAGGTGTCAGTGCTGCCAAACAAAGCTGAGAGCATCAACATAATRTTCTCCAGTGCTGGAGTCAAGGGACTGCTGCCTGGACAGCAAAATTAGGGGAGAAGTTCTTTCCATGTTGAAGACACTAGAAAATGGATTTGGATGTTACTCAGAATACCGGCTCAATATTGCTAAACACAAGTAAAGAGGCGCACAGAGAGAACAGCAGTGAAGGGTGGAAGTATTCAGAGAATTGCAGGATGAAGGCAGACACTGAATAACTGCATTTTGGCTCATTTTCTCTCACACCAGGAAGCAGTTTTCCCCATCACTCCCCTCTCAATTTGCACACATGCATGACATGGCCTCAATTTATGCAAGGGTAGGTGAAGTGGGCCCCCTATTTCCCCTGAAATTGCACGAAAATAAAATGCACATGAAAATCAGGCTCCTGGTTCTTTGAATGCAGATTCTGCACAGCTATRAGAAGCTCCACAAGAAAAAAATAAAAAGGTGGTAAATCAAACATTTCCTCATTTTCTTTCCATACTTGATACGCCCTTGGTCTCAGATCAGCCCTGGACCAATTAATTGGCATACCACAGTGAGAAACCTTCCTTCATCCCCAGCACTTTGACATTTCCATCCCTGCTAGCAACGAATAACTAGGCTGTGAAACTTTTACAAAGAGAAATCACCCCAGCAACTTGGTAATTTAGCCTGTGTTTCATGATACATCTAAAAAGACAGAGAAGACTGGAAACTGAAAACACCCCAGCCTGGTGACAGGACTGGGAGGTTGACCTTGTGACAGCCCTGCAGCTCACTCAGTGTGCCAAGGCATGCACATGCTCCTAACAAATGCACTTTAAGCACAGTTTTGCATCCCCAGAAATCAAATACTTCTTAATGCTGTATAGGAAATGTTATGTTTAAAACATAGATGTTCTAGCTGGTGGGCTTAAACYGCTCCTCCCTGGAAAACTGATGGGGCACCTCATTCTGGAGGCCATCTCTGTCTATCATGGATGGCAAGAAGGTGATCAGCAGCAGTCAGAACGAGTTTATAAAAGGTAAATCATTCTTGAGCAACCTGATTGCCTTCTATGATGACACAACTGATGGATGAGGGGAGAGCAGTGGGTGTTTATCTCAACATCAACACACACACGAGGTTTTCTCTGGCAACATCCTCACAGGCAAACTCAGGAAGTGTGGCATGGATGAGGGGACAGTGAGGTGGATTGAGAACTGCCTGAATGGCGTATCTCAGGGCTGTGATCAGTGACTYAGGGTCCTGTCACCAGTGGTGTCCCCAGGGGTCAATCCTGGGCYCGGCTGTGTTTAAGTTGCTCACCCATCACTTGGCACAGGGGCAGACGCCTCCTCAGCACGTTCCCCRCTGACACAGAGCTGGCAGGGGGGGCCAATAGCCCCGAGGGCTGAGCAGCCCCTCAGCAGAAATCCTCTGAAATTCAGCAAAGGCAAATGCAGGGCCCTGCCCTGGGGAGGAACAGCCCCATGGAGCAGCACAGGCACTGCTGGGGAGGAACAGCCCCATGGAGCAGCACAGGC
>NW_026623304.1:1255031-1310611 GCF_030028575.1 Malurus melanocephalus | reverse complement strand
TCAGCCTTGAGAAGAGATGACTGAGAGGGGCCCTCATCAATGTCTATGAGTATCTGAAAGGAGGGTGATTCTGTTCCCTGAGCCACTCCAGAAAAGAAAAGGACTGGAAACAACAAAAGTGAGAACCAGGCAGAATTCCGAGGAGCAATCTGGAGGCACCTCCATGTTTGAGATCCCTGGACAGTTAAGTGTTCTCCAGAGAGCAGCTCACAGCACTCAAGCAAAGCTCCAAGGTGTTCTCCAGAGAGCAGCTCACAGCACTCAAGCAAAGCTCCAAGGTGTTCTCCAGAGAGCAGCTCACAGCACTCAAGCAAAGCTCCAAGGTATCACAAATTCCCCTTGTGATAGCATGAGGCTGGCTCTGTCACAGAGCTCAGGCAGCTCTTTCCTCTGGCTCCCATATTTGATGGGGCAAACRGTTTCCCTTTTCTGCCCTTTGCAGAGAAGGTGCTGTGCAATACTGAGACAAACATGCCCTCTGTGAAGAGTTTCCCACTGAAATGCCACTCCTTGAAACTTTSTGTGCAGATACTGCTTCTGGTATCCCTCAGCAGCACAGGCCTGATGCACTTGAATGCTCCAGGATCCATCCATCCTATTCTTGCCTACAAGGAACAACAGATGATCCAGGGTTGTACCTGCTTAGCACACAGAGCAACTTGGTTCAGMAGGAGCCACTAGTTCTGTTCCCACACTGTACATCACCCATCCAGTGCCATACTCAATTATTCATGAATGAAATAACAGTTTTCAGCATTAATAATTTACTGCTACACCAAGGGGATGTGTAAGGTAAAATGTAACCGATATGGGAGCCTGAGCTTTGGCAGCTTTTATAATACTCATTCATCTAGTATTTCCCATCATTAATCCTCATGCTTTGCTGACTAGAACATTTGCTCAATGACAGGCATATTTCCCCACTGACATGGATCTGGTGCACAGGTTCAGTACCTGCAAACAGGAAACATATTTTTGTTTGTGGGACTTTAAAGTTTATTGAAGTGCTGACATCTGATTTTGCAAAGTCTTACTCTCAGGAGAAGTCACACAGACCTAAGTAGGTCTACTTGTTTAAAAAAAAAAGCCTGCTGACATCAGAACAAGGTAGTGAGGATGGCTCTTAGGTAAGCATGTAATAATAATGCAATTAATAATMATTAGTAATTTATTATCCAGCCTCACAGACACTCCCACTGCCTTTCTTGTCCAAAAAATGAGAAGGCCTTTCCCTCTGGGGAGACCTGAACTAATTATATTTACTGAGAGCCTCCTCAGAAAGCTCTAATTGACTGCCTGGCAGCACACAGGCATTGAAGAGGTGCAGGTGCAGGGAATTCCCCTGGATAGGCACCAGACACAGGGGTGCTCACTACGCTCCTCCATTAAGGTAATGGTACATTTGGCATTTCCTTATCTGACCCCTCTAGCCATCCATGAGATGAAAGGAACAAGATCATGAGCAATATATTGCTGAGTATATCCTATAAAATCAGAAAATTCTAGTGCTTATTTCAAATGAAGACAAAAATCCAAATAAAAAGCTTCCCTTCACTGTTTCTTCTGCACAACAAGAAAACCTTGGATATTACACTGATAAACTTAAGCTGCTGCTTTGCTTAAGCATCAGCACAASATGGTTTGCAGTTCAACAGAGACACAAGAGTTATGTAACTCAGCCAGCATCAGAGTTGAGCTGAGTGGCATGAGATGTTGTCCCACACCTCATCACTGTTAAACCTGCTATCCCTCCCCCTAGCTGGCATGTCAATGAGCCCCGGTAGCCTTTAAATAAAGACTCTCTTCCCCCTTTGAGAGAAGTGAATCCTGTCTGGATCCAACAAGCCTGGTGTCATGTAGGCCACCACTTTATCAAAGGAAACAAAAATTTTGGCATGGAGCCATGTATTAATACACTCACTGTCCAGGGGTCTGAAGCCCTCTGTTTCTTTCAGTGTCACTTCCTTCACCAGGAAGAATAGAGGAAAAAAATAAACCATGCCCCTGACTGCCTCACCAGCTGTCCCAAGRCACAGGAAAAACAGTATTTCCATCTAAGTTCAATGACAGGGTAATTTACTTATTTAATTTACAAGTGAAAACCTGAATATCAGAATACRTTTAAAAATTGAGTTCATACTTATTAGATCTCTACTTTGAGGGAGCAGTGGTATTATTTGAAAAATGTCAAGTAACAAATTGAAGTCATGTTTTTTTTTTTTATTGAGAGCTGAGCACAGTCCTAACAAGTTTTATTAACTTGGCATACTGAGTGCTTTCACAGACTTAMAACATGCCAGAAAACATGCCATGATTTTCATTCATTTGCGTTTACAATGATTTGACTGGGTTTTCCTGCAAAACTCACAAGTTTGCTCATTTCCCTACCTCGGCCTGTTAATCTTACTGGGTCATCTGCAACAGACCACATTCTTTGAAAGAGGAGGAAGAGAATGAGAAGCCAGAAGCTCTTTGCTTTCCCAGACACCTGTACACCAGTCCTGGCTTTGACATCAAGCTGGTCAGTGACTGCTCCAGCTCTGCCACCCTGTGAGCTCGCTGGCCGAGGACCTGTCCCTCAAAATACATTGCACAATCAATAGCAGAAAAGAGCCTTGATATTGATTAGAGCTGCCAGCTGCCACACTTAAGCACATCTTAACAGCAACAATCACAACAAATAAGAAATGCTACATGAGGTTTCCAGTGCAGGGAAGGCTCTTTGATCTGCACWGTGTGTCAGCAGCAGTAGAGTAACCAATAGTACTTAGAGGCACAGAAGGAGCACATTCATTAACCAGATCCCTTGCTGTTGCTTTTCACTGTAACCACAATTTAATGATATTGAGGTTTTTAGAGCAGGTCACTGGGAAGAACAAATCAACAAACAACATATAACGCAATGGTTCTGACTCTGGGTGGAAAATTRCTGCTGTTCCACAGCAGAACTGTACTAATAACGTGGCTGGTTCGATTGCACTTTCCTTGCTGCATTACTGCAGCAGAGTGTTCCTCCCCTGCGAGGTGGCTGGATAGTGTCTTGCAGAACCTCATAGCACAGATTTCCCACTGGTGCAGCCAGACAGGCATTTTGCAAAAGGGAAAATTAAAATTAAAAAAAGTATTCTTTTGCTTAAAAACATGTTGAGGGAAACTGATTTTTAGAGAGCTTGTGATACATACARCTTATGAATATATAAAGCATTTTTTTCTGCAAACTATTTCCCAGGGAGGGAGAGCTGATGTACCTATTGCTTGAGACACATAAACAACAATAACCTACATGGAGGAACATGCATTTCTCTAAGTGAGAACTAAGTCATGAAATAGACACCTGGACCCCAATTCAGTCAGACACTTAAGCTTGACAGTATCAGCACTTATCACCCACAATTTCCTCTTTGACTGTCATGTTAAATGAAGCTGAAAATTGCTTCCTAAACACAACATGCTTAAATAATCAAAACAATCTTAATGTCAGGGACAGACTATTTCCTTTTGTTTCCAGCTAAACAACTCCCATTTTGCACAGTCAAGTTTTCTCAAGGCTTCTGGTTCAGTCTTTTGGGAAACGCATACATGACTGAGGAAATTTATTAACACATATTTGCACTAAGGCCTTGATACAAAATTCTGAGCAATGATGTGCTGCTCCTAGCAYGTGCTAGCACCACTGCAAACCCACATGTCCTTAGGAGATGCATCTCTGTCCTTCAWTGGCTCGTACAAGCATTTCGGACTTCATAACCATCCCAGAGTTCAGTACTGGTTAGATTAGTTTTCTASATCAGATTAAATCCTGTTTTGGATAAAGAAGATATAAGGAACAAGCAGTTGTGTTGATGTAGGAGCACACAAACCTCACCAAGAGGGTGTTAACGCAGGTGCCAGAGTCCCCTTGTGCACAGGGCTGGTAAGGATTGTGTATTCACACTAGAAGCCAAGCAGAATTTTCCAAGGTGATATGCCATCTCTTCCCAAACAGTGAGCTCAAACCAAATTTGCATGTGTCTATATGAGCTCAGAGAACAAGGAAGACTGGCATGCTGAGATGCCAAGGAGCTTAGTGGGCCTGTGGCAGATGCTCCAGAACAACACACCAAGCCCCTCAGAAAGAAACCTCAAGTAGTTGAGGTGGTTCAGGGCAGGTTTTCCAGCATCATTCATACCAACCCTGCCTCAGGCTGCAGTAGTGCTTATCAGCACAAACAGCAGAGCAGGCAAATGCATTGTGTTGCAAGCAGCTGACCAGGTAAGATTTTGTGAAGACTCCCCACAGCATTACAGTCACACATCCTTTCTGCCTATGTAGCCATATTCTTCAGGAATGCTGCCTTGATCCTGCTAAGTGTTTGCTGCTTACAAACCACTCCCTGGGAGCTACACCAGAAGCCAACCCTTACTCCAATTTGTCCATTTAACCTTTGCTTAAGAGGAAATGCCTTCCTCAAGTTACTTGCTTGTGGCTTCTGTGTTATCTGAGTGGACCTTTTGAGGCTCTGCAAAACCTCTGCCTCAGAGAAGATCTGACTAGATCTAGAGCTAGATTTGATCAAATTTACCCTTCCTGCCTATTTGCACTTCTACAACTTTATGTCTTTCTTAATTTAATTTGTTTGGGAATCATTAATTCATTCACACTTTCAATGACTTTCTCCCACCTGCCTTCCATCTCACCAGCCATGAAAGATGTGATATCTCCCAGCTGAGAGTCTGCAGAACAAAGGTGTACCCAGCCCTGCTGTGTGATACAAGGAATTTCTGGGACCCATCTATCTTTAATAATGCAGAATACTTCCTCCMGGTGGAGGGAAAAGGCATCAAGATAAACAGTTTAAAAGAAAATACTATGGTTTAATTTTCTCTGCTTAAAAGATAAATTTAAAAATGAGGTGATCTCCTAGAATTCAATTCCACATGATTCTAAAGCTCTGGGATGCTGCAGAGTACAATATGAACCTAGAAGGGATATTTGAAAGATAACAAAATAAATTCTGYCATCAAGAAAATACAGACAGATCCAGGAACCATTAAAAGTTTTGTCAATCCATTCTGCAAACAGACACCCTATATTGGCAGTTCTCTTCATCAAGCACATTTCAGGAAKAACAAACTAGTAAAATACCAGATAATATGTAAAGTGAATTGATCATGATGTCTGAGTGCCAATTCAGGAAGCAAATAAGACTCTTCTGGAGCAGAAGAGTCTTTTAATCCCTCAAGAAAGTCATAACATCATCCATAACTGAAACTGAAGTGAGAACAAAGTAAAAGAAGTCAATTTTAGGTTCACAGATYTAGCAGATGGAACAATTAATCTTCAGAATCAGCATAGACAAACAGTTTGGGTGGGGTTAGAATTTTGCACAGTCCTAAGCACTGTTACTCTGTGAGGCAGCAAGTGGAAAAGCTTCAGATAGCTACAGTGGACAATGATGGATGCTCTGTGATGGATACTCGTGTGGGACACCAAGTCTGTGGCTGACCAGAACAGCCTCTGCATCTGTGAAACAATTTGGGTTTGTGATAACCAGTTGTGGTGGGATTTAATTCCTCACTAAGTCCCATATCCCCCAAAGCTGTAGCTGACCTCATACWGATGACAGATTATTTACCTTCTGCTCTTCCTACTTATCCCTCCTTCAGCTTCATTCATCTCCCTGGGGAGACAACTCCCTAATTCTGGAACCACCATGATCAATCACAACCYGAGGGACTGCTGATGACTGGATAACTGCAGTGTGATGGAGCACCATGGAAGATGCACCATAAACTGCCCAAAAGAGCTGTGCCTAATTAGATGAGAGGATTTGGTGCTGGGGGGAAATCCCAGGCAGAGAGAGGTTAGAATAGCTTGCTCAGACTTATGTAACAGAGCAAAATAGGGTGGGTTCTACACAATTCACTTTTAGCTTCACTTCTCATCCATCAGAGAAACATTCCTTGATAAAACATTCAGAAATTATTTTAGTATTAAGACTAAAATAGGGACAAGAGAAACAGCTGCAGTTCTGACAGCTTATCTCAGCTGACAATCTGACCTGTTCATCTTCTGCAGCATGGATAATCAATTTTCCCCACATCAAAATGTRTTGGCAGTTAATAGCAACAACTCTTTTTTCATTAATTAAGAATGAAGTATGTCACAGATCAAAATTATTTTTGAAAAATATGGATTATAATTCAGCATGTGAGCAGACAGAACATTTTATTATTTTGAGAAAAAATATGGGTTGTGTTCTTGGGAAAAGGCTTTCTACTAAGATTTTAAAASCAAAAGTAGAGATCAGATTCAACAACAGTATGGTATTTTAGGAGGCATGAGCAAAAGGATCTTTTTTTTTGTTAATTCATTAAAATCTGCCCTGTGACCCTACCTCAGCACTCCCAGGCCTGAAGTGCAGAGGTAGTGTAATAATTGGGTTGTGTGTGCAGCATCTGCTTTTTAATGAATCCATGATGCACGAATTTCACTGCAGACAGAGAAGAATGCTCTCCTTCAATACATTTGGGTTTTTAACATCTTCTAGGTATTTACAAAAGTACATAACAAGGTGCTACATTTGCCAGAGGACAAATTAGGTGCAGCCTCTCCTGCATTTCATGTTTCTTGTTAWGAGTTTGATTTTTGAGGAAACCTGACAATTGCATGAAAAAAGCCTCATCCCTCTTAACCTGCCTCAGCGGAGAATCCACCCTGCTTGCTGCAGCGCTGAATTCCAGCTGGCTGAAACAAATAACTCTTTGTTCATCCGCTTAATCCCCAAGGGCAGCAGCCAGGTCAAGATTAACAGACACTCCCTGCTCCCCGTGATTTTTTTTTTTTTCTTCACATGACCTTTAAAAGCAAACCAACATGACACAGTGCACACAGAGAACAAACTCTGAAAACACACACAGAAACAACTGGAGCTCCCCAATCCAAGCCCCAACATAAAATGCCCATAACTCCTTCTGGAGCTTTGCAGACCACTTGAATAACAARTCCCTCAGACTGCCAGATGTTCTTATCTGCTTCAACTCCCCCAGGACAGGACAGCCACTAAAAGAGGCACCAGATGCCCAAAATGCCTACCTGAAAAATAAAGGGAAGTTCTTTTCTGGAAAGTGCTCACCCATCTAACACTGGTGACAGAACTGTCTGGATTTCTCCATTTAGTCCACACTGCTAATGACTCCAGCAACGTATTTATAGCATTATGACTTAGGGAGCATCCTTCAATTCTGTGCATGAATCTATAGCTCAATCAGTTCTAGATGTTTGTAAAAGTAGGCTACCTTTTTATTCCCCTTGCTCTAATTCCTGAGGTGAAAAGTTGTTACAAAACCCGCTGGCTAACTAATACAGGTTCATCAACAATTTGCATTTGCTAATGATGTTTAACAGACCACAGTGACTGCTGTCCAGAACTCTTCTAAGAGGCAAAACAAACATCTAAATTATAACTTTCTAACATCTGCTTCCTCTAGGGGAGGATTTGTATGAGGTTTGACAGATGCAAGAGCTCTGAAGAATGGCTGTTACAAATGAGCCAGATAGCAGAGTCTTGGAAAATGCAGCCAATCTCAGCTTATTGAAATGAGCTCTAACCCAAGGCAGAAATAACACACAGCTGTTCCTTTTGACTGCTGCTCAGGAGAGAGATGGTATCTTGTGATGGTATTAATAGATCTCATTTTCCAGGTGGTATGCAGAGTAAAAGAGAGCTCACAATTTAATCTCATTTGATGTTATTAATAGTTTATTAAACAAAAATAACCCCTCAACTGCCCCAAAATCTACAAGCTATGATAGTGCTGAGCAGAACAGTCAACAAACACCCAARTCCATATATTAGCTTTTCACTCAAAACATGATTTTGTGCACATTATATTTGGAGCTTTTGGGGTGATACTGTCTTCAGAGAAGTAAATGGCAATTCTGTGACTACAACTCTTTAATATAATTCTTATTACAACTTACCATTAATTTTATTTACTAAGCTAAACCCAAAGAAAATGGGATGTTAACGTAGTAGCAACTCCTTTTAACAATAATTTAAAAYCTGCCTTTAGACCCTATGACCAAAACACTCTCTGACTCAAGAAAYAGGTACTTTCTGGAGAGATTGAAGGAGAAAGGAAGTTTTATGCTTACAACAAATCTTGCAAAAAAAAAGGAAAACCAGAAATTTTCTGCCTTTTAAAAAMTTTGTTAAGGTAGGAGTATGTTTTTTTTCCCCTATTTTTTAAACAGAATTAGTGAGAAGATGTAACAGGGCTCCTGTTTGTTTGTACATTCTGTCAAGCAAACACCGTGATCAGTAACAACAGTGCTGTAAGGCTTACAGCTGGAAAGAAAACAGGAAGAGCAGATACATTTTATGGCCAAAGAAGCTTAATGAAGCTGAGTGACAGACAGCCACTGGTGGCTGTGGACTGGTGGCCTTAATTAATGCTGCACTTATCCCCTCTCAAACCTGAGCAGTTTCATCAGARTTTTGGGCCATGGGAAGACAAGCAGCTGGGGCTTGGGCTGGTCTCTGCAGGAAAATATCTCCAAGGCCAGCTGTTCTTGGAAGAGGGGGACAAGGGCTGGGCAAATCTGTCCTGCCAGTCTCCTGTGGAAAGGTGAGTTAACTCTCCTGGGCAGCAGGAGGGAGGGATGTGCTGGCTGCGTGCTGAGCTGTGTGTTTTAACACCGCTGCTGCTGCAGGAAAGGCGTGTTTGACCATGTAACCACTTCTCCCCTGTGTGGGAGAGCCTGTCCATGCAATTGCTTCCCTTCAGTTTTGGGTCAAGCTGTGCACGAATCTCGTGCAGGGCTGTCCAAATTGCATGCAGGGTATAAAACCACAACCACATCTGTTTCTCATACAGCAGTTCCACACTGTTCTGCACTCTTCTGGCCTCACTCTCCATAGTCGCTATTGAATTCAGTCAGTGTCTGACAGGATAAATTCTCATTAGCATCTTGTGCTTTCCCTTCTGAAATCCATAGGGAGCAACATGCATTCCTTGCCAACCYAAATGGCACTTTTCCTAGTGCCCAGCCTCTGGCACTTAGAAAAATGAAGGCCAACTATCCTGCAAAAGGAAGTGCCARCATAACTTGCAGGATTTGATGGCTTTAAGTGGTGAATAACTTTAATGAGTGTCCAAACTGCTTATCAGCTGCCAAAGTGAAGAAAAGTTTGATGGGCTGACAGCACCAGTGCAGCGTGCTGGGCAACGCTGTTGTTGATACCAATATTAGGAAAAACATGGAACACACATGTACCACCTAGCCAGGAAACAGAATATAATTTGCAGCTATACAGAACAGTACTTTTTCTGTTTGGAATTTCTTTGTTTTGCTCAGTTTCCCTCAAKAAACCTTCACCAAGACAGCTCAAAATGAAGGATAAATATTTAACCCCCTTGTTTCAGAGATGAACAATCATAGAGGAGCAAAATTTTAATACAGATGAACTTGCTATGTTGCAAAGCTCATACTGCCGTACAAGAGGCACTGAACATACAATTTGTCTGTCAAGACTGAATTATATAATTGCATATCCACAACAAATTTCCAGGGGATGGACAGAATGCATAAGATCTGAATGAACAGCCCACACATGGCACAGCTGATATGGTACTTCAGGACATGAAGGTAAGTAGCCTAAACATTTTAAGACTCTCTTTCTAATCACTTACAGGTTAAAACCTTGAGATATTGAAGCAGAAAAGAACCATGTCACTGAAAACYGTGTGGAGCTCACACTACTTGTCCTTAGGATGAAGACCTTTGACTCAAAGGCTCTGTGCTAAAAGCTGAACAGAGTTACTGATCCTTACTGCTGCTGAATGGCACTCCTATTGAGTAGCACTCCTCAAATATGGCCAGACATGTCAAGTCATAGGTGCCATAAAGCCATCCTAAATAAGCAGTCATAAGAGTCATCCAAAAAAAAAAAGAAAATAGAAGTACTTTCCCTTACAGTATCTTATCCCTCACAAGTTATCAAGCACTCCCTGAGAAGATAAAGGGCAGAACGTGTTATTGTTCAAGATGCTAACAGACYGCACATTGCAAGCAGGTGCAGACATTTTTATTTCTTCAAAGTACTCTGAGAATTCTTTTTGACTCTRTACCATGGTAACCCTTCCCCAAAAAAGGCTTTGCACACTTGTCACTGGAACTGAAATCACCCATGACCAAGGCAGCAGTTCAGAAGTGAAATCCTTGCAGCAAAAGTGTATCACTTGCAAAAGTCAGCATTTTATGGCTACTTAAAGGGGTAATGGACTTCCTAAATGCAAAATTAAATTCCTAAWTTTATTCTTGRGCAATTTTCTAGAGGAATGAGTTTMAGTAGWTYYTTGRGGATGTAGAGTAGAGGCAACCCCTCCAATATCTATGTTCTAGCAGAAGGCTATTGTCCCTTTATCAGAGCACCCAGAGGTGGAAGTGGCAGTGCCATGGGAATCTGATTGTGATTTGGGAAYATATAAGTGAGAAGGCTGGAAGGATCATACAGAGAAATGTAGAATTCCACATAGCATGGACTGGAATGACAGAGACTGTTCTTGCATCATGAACATTTATGAACAATACTCCTCCTCCTCCTTCCTCTAGTCCACCAAAACCCAAAATTTTGCTTTAGAAAGAGCTTATTGTCTGACCAGAAGATATCAGACCTCTCAGTTAATTTTCTTTTTCCAGAGTGCAGCAAAAATGAAGGGTTTAACAAGAAGATGAGAAACAGGAGCCCCGGAACATCTGTTCCCAGTCCTACAGCCTGTTCTCAGATGCAGGAAGCAGAAGCCTCCTGCAGAGATACATAAGGACCTGTATGCTGCTGATGCCTTTTTATTTTTTCAGTGGTTCTAAAAAGGGGAAGAAAACAGGAATTTAGCACCAGCCAAGAATGGATTTTTTTCCTGACCACAGTCATGTAATTTGTTGGGTGGACAATTCTTGCTACCTGCATTTAAAGYCACACTAATTTGATCAAAAAAGAGTTTGATAAGAAAGTAAACCTTTCTGTTTCAATTCCCCCTCCCCCTCAATTTGATATGAACAGTAACATCAAAGTCTGAGCAAATGATGYTACCTAGAGACAGTGCAGTATCCTGACCACAGTGCAACTTCTACTGCATGATGAACTGAAAAAAGACAAGCACTTCAGGGCAATAAAATCTGGAGAGGAATTACTTCCAGAACAGCTGTAAAGAGATGGAAAAAGAAGAAGCTGCTGACAAGGATTGATTAATATCTGCACCATTAAGTGCTGAGAAATTTGGAACATCTTGAAAACATTCAGTGGAAGACTGTAGAAGTGTAAAACTTCTCAGGTCATRTACAAAAAGAAGTGAAACTAATAATTCAGAATATATTTGCTCCAGGATAGTGATGGTTTCAGTTCCACGGATACAAATCTCAGGGGGATCTAAGAGTTTTGCTCTGYAGTTCAAATCAGTGGTTGGGAAACAGTGCTCAGATGTTCTCTGCTCAGCGATTAAAGGATTAACAGAGCAGGGAGCAGCTTTCAACCTCTCAAAAGTTCTGAATTCCTGTTTGTACATGCTGAGCTTTTGGGGCTGCCCAAGCAGGAGATCATTTGAATAGGATTTTCAAAAGCACACAGAACATACCTAGGCCCTTTCCATATTATAAAGTAAATGAAAAACACACATTCCCTCAAATTAAATCTTGATCCTCCAATAAGCTCAAGGAGAGAACAGACCTCTTCACCAATGCAGGGWTCATGCAGGGGCCAGAGCTTAGTGRGTAAAGGYTGCAGAACAGGGAGTTCTGAGRAAGATTTATCATCTTCTGCAGGGCCTAGAGATGAGAAATAGGAGTGTCAGGATTCCACTAGCAATTTTGTCACTAAGATTTCCTGAATGCTTAGTCTTAACTTAATGATTGACTGGATTAGATACTGGATTATCAGGTATTTGCAACAGAGTTTTGAAAGGAAGATTTATATTCTGTTTAAAATGCATCTTGAATAAGCCATTTCTGTTTTGTTGAAACCATAATAATAATGCTCATAATTACTTGACATAGCTCAGTTTTGTATARGGCTCATATGCTTCTCAACACAGGAACTGCCAGAATTATTGAGGGCTGCTCTACACTCATCAAGTGTCCTGGATCTGGTCACAGCAGTGCATTTCTGCTTCGGAGGCAAAGCACAAGCCCACTRTGTTTGACAGCATAGAATAATCCATTTATGGGGGATACATCTCTGCAGTGCTCTCAGCCAGCCTCCCTCCCAAGGACTCTCAGTTAGAAACAGTCATACAGATGGTCATTTTCTCACTATYCATGAAGCTTCCCCACTTTATTGTCCATACTGCCTAGCATGTTAGTAGTTTCTCTGCTAAGGCACGATCCCTGTTTCTATCACACCTGCCCAATTTCTGGTCTGTTTTCTTCATAGAATAGAACTGGAATTTTTGCCTCACAGGCAGGCTTGAATTTTATTTTCTATTTTAAATATAAAGCTAATTAGGCAGTGACAGATCAAACCAATCAACTGGCACCTCTTCAGCTAAGTATGTTAGCTGTGAAGCTCTTCTATTCTTAAGCTCTGTCAACACTTTATCCTCTCTTAAGAGTTTGATACTACCTGGAAATCCTTAAAAATTACATTCTCATATTAAATTAAGGGAGAAAGTTTCTATCTAGGCCCTCAAATTGCTTTAAATCTTACTACTTTATATCAGCTCTTATTTCTGTCACCATTATTCAACCATTCTCTGGAAAAGTTTTTGAACTTCCTTCAGAAACATGTTTCTGCTGGAGGGAAACACAAATACCTGGACACAGTAAGACTCGTCCAGTGCTGATGGTCTCCTTGCAGGTAGGGGACAYGCTTCTGAGGAGATGAAAGCCACAACAAGATACTACATGGATACTTCCAATGAAAATGTTTGAAATGCKCAGAGCTGTGTCTCCCATTCCTGCATGATTTAACAAATACATCACTGAGTTTGTGTGCTATTTGGTTAACACTGGATCTACAGCACAGAAATTGAAATTAGACTCGTAGTTTGAGGAGAGAAGAAAAATACTAATTTTGAAAGCTAAAGTTATGCCAGCCACCCAAAGCTGTTAARCACTGTGGATCTCTGAAGAAGTGTTTTTGGCACCAAAGCAAATAAATGTAAACTGAGTAAAGAATATATGAAAACAGCATGATGAAATTTAAATACCAGTAAATAATGTTTTCATTCAAGAGGAATTTAATTTAGGAGATACTGTTTAAGTTACTAACTACTGTACCATTTGCAACTGACAAAGAAGAAAATTCATGGATGTTTTTCTTCATGGATCAGAATATGTTTATAAGTATAAATACTATTGATATTTTGCTAGTACTGAGAATCTGCTATCACCATGTAATCACRAAAATAATGCTCCAAGTGCATGATAGTGGGGAGTGTAATCTTTGCAACATAAATTGAGAATGAGCCCAGAAATTATAGAGATTACCTATATAACTACAATAAATCCTTCTCACTGTACTGTACAGTTGCTTATTCATGATAGACCACACATTGTGGAAGATGGTTTTTTTAATCAGACCCAGCATTTTAAATCTCTACCTGCAAAACAGTGTGCTCTCAGCCTTTGAGGATGGGCAAGTATTGGTTAAATTAAAACAGTGCTTCAAAGAGAAAATGAATACAAAAATATTTCTATGCAAGCAGTTCGTAGTAGTGGCTTTAAAATAAAAGTTTTGCTAGGAAATAACAAGGTTCTGCTTGACCTTGTACTAACAAACAGGGAAGGTCTTGTTGGGRATGTGAGGGTTGGGGGCAGCCTTGGCTGCAGTGACCATGAGATTGTGGAGCTCAGTATCAGAGCAGGAGGAAGCAGGGCAAGTAAGATTACAACCATGGATGTCAGGAGAGTTAATGTTGGCCTCTTTGGGGATCTTCTTGGAAGAATCCAAGCTGTCCATGGTCCAGCAGTGCCCTGGTGGCCAAGAAGGCCAAAGGTGTCCTGGGGTCCATCAGGAAGAGCAATGGCAGCAGTCGAGGGAGGGCCCTGCCCCTCTGCTCAGCCCTGGAGAGGCCTCACCCGGAGTGCTGTGCCCAGTTCTGGGCTCCTCAGGACAAGGGAGACAGGAGCTCCTGGAATGAGCCCAGCAGAGGGTGACAAAGACAATTAAAGGACAAAGGCATCTCTTATAAGGACCTGCTCAGAGAGCTGGGTTGGTTCAGCCTCGAGGAGGAACACTGAGAGGACCTCATCAGTGTCTGAGTATCTGAAGGGAGGGTGTCAAGAGGTTGTTTCCAGGCTYTTCTCAGCAGCGCCAAGCAGTAGGRCAAGAGGCAATGGGCAGAAACTGAAGCACAGGAAGATCCCCCAGAACGTGAGGAACATCTTTCTTTACTGTGCAGGTAACTGTGCACTGGATCAAGCTGCCCAGAGAGGTGATGTCCTGTCCAAYCTCACCCATCCTGTGATTCTGAAATATTTGGTTTCCCCCCTCACAGGGCTTCCTACCCTTCAGCTCCCTTTGCTTTGATTTCAAACCAGACCTCCTGCTCCAGGGACTTGCTAAAGCAAGTCAATTCCCTATATTTTTCAGCAGCAAAATCTTCAGGCCTTACGTASCCATCTTCTGCTCTGTAGCCTGCCTCCCATGAGACCAGAATATGCTCTCTGGAGTACCAGCAGGAATGGCTGCCTCGCTGTAACCCTTAAGAAAGCTTTACAATCTTTTTAAAATCTTTTAAACAACCTTTTAAAATCTTTTGTGTTGCAYCTTTCCTTCCCCATCACATGAATAWTTCTCTCATTGCCATTCTTTTTGTGTTTTATCTGTGTATGATAATTTCTTCAAGCTGGAAGTTCCTCCTGTAATCACAATATTTCACCCATGCTCACCTGGTAAATGTCTCATTTGCACTAATGTAGAAATGTGGCAACCTGTTGCCTAGTGACCAGGAGCATTCCCCTCCACCYTGTTTTCTCACAAAATGAGGCTTTTGCTATGGCAAATAAGTGAGTATTTTAATGTTATGGAATTAAGTTTTATTAGATGTCAGCTTCCTAATAACATTGGCAAGATCTGTAAAATAGAACTCCACACATCTGCTTGCCAAACGACTTTCTAAGCCTCCTAATGTTTCCATTTATGCAATACAATCCTATTTTATGTGTCATTTTACAGCTCTAGGAAAAACACTTTCAGTCAAAACACATTCCAATGCATACATTAGGCTTACAGGAAAATATATAGGCAACAGCCCAGTGTCTATCCAAAGGATTTGCTCTCTTTTCCAATTCCAATCCCAAACAGTCATGGTCTGTATTTCACCCCTATCTTAACACCCTTCCATTACATAGTTAATAAGAAGTGCAGGAACTACTGAGTGAAGTTCTTTCATTTGTGATCTGCAGGTGGTGATAATGGTCCCTTTGGCCTTAAACATTTGTGTGTCAGATTAACGCAGAGAGAATGCGGGATGATGCACAGAGCAGGATGTCAGCTGCAGTGCTGCCAACACTCAGCTCACAGACCTTGGGCCTTGTTCCAAAAATAGACACAACAAGCTTAAAAAGTAAGGATTTTGAATATTAAAAAATAAGAGATTGTTTTAGTTTCTTCCATGTTATTTTTCATGCTTCACCCTTCACATGTTTCTTCCACCAGCGGATAGGAAGAGGGCAACAGTTAAAAACATGCCATGGTATATTTTCAAATAAAAGCTGCCAGTCTTGCATAAAATTCCAGTTTCTGAGGTCTTTGGAAAAAACAAATTACTGCAAAATTCAGGCAATTCATCTCAGGACAACACAGAAACATCTCAGGACAACACAGAAACATCTCAGGACAACACAGAAACAAATCCCTCTGCCATCCAGATACAGATTTTCTGTGGCACCACTTGATTCTGCACCATCTCAAAGCTTCTCAGAGGCAGACACCATCCTTCAGATCACCCTGCACTCTGTCCCCCTTGAAACTGCACTGACATCTCTGAAGCAAACAGCCACCAGCATCCAAGTTTCATCTGTATCAGGGGCCAAAAGGAGGTATCAAAACTTCCCCCAGCATAAACAACTCAAGTTCATGAAGTAAATTCTGGCATTTTGCAGTGCTTTTCAAGCAGACTCAACTATTGACCTAAACACAGCAGCATGAGATATTCTCAAAATGAACAGGAGATTAAATGTGCAAAGAATGAAGCAAAAATTCTGCCGGATGACCCAAGAGAAATAACAGGTCCGTTCACATATCATGTTGTATAATGTTAAGATCATTAAAATCTTTGAATGCTGCCATAGACAAACACTCTCYTGTGTGGAAAAGAAATATCGTCTCTCTTGTAAGGAAGCAGGAGAATAGCCTTAAAAAAAGAAAGGTGGAAAAAATTCAGCCTTTGGGATTTGCTTATGAAGTTATATTTACTCCATCCCTTTCTGAACAGGGATTTGGTTTAACATTTTAAAAGGCTCTAATTCCCAGTTTCATAAGTGACTTTTATTTTTTAATATGACTGGCTTCTAATTCAGTTGAGCATATCTAAAAAATACACAGTTAAGTAGAAACCATAYAAATGTTCAGCTTCCAGCAAGTCTCACTGCACTTGGCAAAGGTAACAACCACAGTTCAGTTTCGGGACAGCCAAGAGGAAGGACAGCAAAGGCACRAGGGACTTTGAAAAAGTGAGAAATTTCAGAAAGAGGGATGAAAGGCTTTGYTGGACATTATTAGAGTGTGGGCAAAAGAAAGGACTCATAGACAACTTGAAGGACTTTACACAGCCCAAGTGCAGAGGAAAAGCCACTGTCTGAGGTGCCTTAGGCTGTGAGCAAGAAAGTTCTCCAACTGTTAAATTTCATTGTTCCTAAGGGAATTTGGACTGTGTCCACTGATTTATAAACAAGGAAAATTCTTCCAGCTAGTGAGAAGATCAGGGATGGAACTGGTTAGCTACATTTCTACCTGCTGAGTTGTCTATAGCATTGACAGCTGGCATAAAATTTTGCTAYAAGTTGCACATTTATGGTCTCAGATTTTATTAAAAAGTGGTAGAAAACGTTCCCTATAAAGCCTTGCTTGGGTGTTATTTATGAATAGCTAGGGGYCAGATTTATAAAGTGAATTAGGGATCACGGTTCTTTTTGGCTGTAAGCAGYTCCTTATGTCATTGAATATAAGGGGAGGGAGGAGAAGACATGTATCAAATATGTRCCATCAAGATTTTGCTTTTTACTTGAAGCTTTCTTCCATCTTTACCCCTGTTTTGCCTCCTTTCTCATCTAGGATGGCTGCTTTGAGCAGTTCAAYTGCTCTCTATAAAAAGAGATGGAAACCAAGGAATACAACTTCATTTCCTACCTGCTCTGTCTGGAGGAAACGCTGGCACCTGAAATGTGGCCAGCTCAGTCAGAAAGTCAATGAATGCAGAGAACTTGGCAGATATTCCAGGTATGGATACACAACAGAATAATTGTCCACCCTGTACCAGAGCTCCATTTGTGCCAGGGATCACACCTTCCTAATTCCAGCCTGGAGACCACAGACCGGGAGTCATTTGGTGGGRAAATGGGAGCAGGTTATTACTCTTGACAAACACATGCAAGTCCAATTCCATCTGCGCTGCTGCCTCTACACCACCATTATCTGGCCAGATGCAGACTCCCATTTCACCTAAGGCAAACCAGCATCAGCTGCCTCACATGAGTRCTGCTGAAACTGCATTTGTAAAGGGCTCTGTGCCTGCAGAAAAGCAGAGATCAGACACCCCGAGGACCCCTCCGGGTCTACAGCATTGCTGCTAAAGAGGGGGAGGAACCTTTCCAGACATTTCCTCCTCCTGAAGCATTTATAACACAGTGAAGAAACAGAAATAAAGCACTAAGTTTCTGGTTTTAGAATGGTGTGTATCCCCACCCCAAGTTTGCCTTAAACCCAGCTTCTCTTTTCATTTATACTCTGCATTGCACTCAGTCTCTTTGCCTCTTAACCCACTATGGGCTGGGCCACCTTGCTACCTTGCCTAAGTGCTTTACATATTTTTAAAAATATCACCACATTCTGCSAGTTCAAAAGTTGCTAAGTGAATCTCAAAAAGTAAGAAATTATCAAGRAATTATGTAAAACAGAAACAAAATGAAACTTCTGTTTCCAGTTGCCATCCATCATTTTTTTAAAAAACATATAATTGGTAATACCGACAACAAAGCTCTTATGAATTTTCTGGAACTTGGAAGYCAGTCCTTTAATAACATGCATAAAACTCATGGGAATGAGGGGGAAGCTGAACACTAAAAAACTATTGATAAAACAGAGCAGACTACTGGGAAAAGAGTGAAGATGGAAATATTTGAGRAAAAATAAAAAGCTCCTGAGGAAGTGGTGCCCATGTTTTACTCCCCAGATATGTGGACAACCTGCAGTGCTACTAGATCAGTTTTCTTTGCCTCCTTTTTGAAAACAGGCAAGGAAGGTATGGAAAAGAAATACAATATTGTTCTTCAAAGCCCAAGGGCCACYACAGCAAATCAAATATTTTTGAGTCAGCAGAACAGTGCGTTTGATAAAATACTGTCGAGTTTGAGCAGCCTAACCTGGCCCAGAATGATGGAAAAATACAGGCAAGGGCATGCCATGGGAGTCAAACTGGGATGGAAGCAACGGGAACTAAAGTGTGGACTTTGTTTCAGAGCAAAGAAATTATTGAGAAACTTCCCAAAGGCAGAAGTAGATACCCATGACATACATTCATCAAACATGAAGGGGAGGAAAGCATCAGGTAGCGATAACATCAGGGATATTTATACACTTGCAAATGGGGAAGTGCTCTGATTTACAAGGTAGAACAGCCAAAACACTTGCTTCATCACACCTGTGAGACCAAGAAGGGCTGTCTGTKACCTGCTTTGTATTTTAAAGGCAGAAGCTATCCAAACATTTYAGATGAATATAAAAGTATCTTTTTCAGACACTTATGTCTCCAGTTTTCCAAGATTTCATAGCAAAACAATTACTACATCATTACTACATCAGTATTTTCATTAATTCTTACTGGAAGTTCCACCAAACAGTTCTGAAACTTTCAGCTTATTTTAACTTGGTGGRAAATATTTTTTCAGTGTTTGCTCAATGTCAACACTGTTACAGGTTCTCTTTGCTCTGCCCAYGTTTCTCATTTATGGTATTGATATAACTTTGCTCTTCAACATCTCCTCTCCTTTCCTCCCTCTCACCAAATCTTTGGACAACAATCTGGTTTGAAATGGTAGATGAACGTGGTAACTTYCTTAAGGAAACAACCGTGTATTAAGTTTTGTATGCTTTGTATATTCAAACATGTTTAAAATATAAAATACATGTCACAACAACTGTACGGCAAGAACAGTCAGTGTGCTTTCCAGACATATTTCTTGACATATAGGGGAAAAACTTCTTGAAGGTCTTATMATTGGATAACTCTGCTAAAAGGCCCCTTACATACACATATGTGCAAAATGAAGCTAACAGCAAACACCACTTTCTTCCTTATCATCTATTCCCTCCTTCCCTTTTTATTCTGTTTTCAGTGGCAGACTTTTAAGCTCAGACAGCAAGGTCATCTGCCTGATCAGATAAGAAAAATCACATAAAAAAGGATGAGCAAAAAATTGATTTTGATTTTCCTGGAAAACACAACTAAATAACCCCAAACACACCCCACACATACTTCAAGTAAACCATCAGTCATATTTTGTTTTTACAGTCTATTGAAAAAAAAAATGAAATTAAGCTATGGGTGTTGTTACATGTCACTTYAAAATATTTTTTTAGAGTTAAATGCAAGCAAAACACAAGATGTTGCAGTATTAAAAATGAAATATTTAGTAACAAGTAATTGCAATGCATTCTTTTCAGTTTTGCTTCTTTACTTCCTGCAATCAATCCCAAAATCTTTGACAATAGGACTTTTCACCCAGAAGTCACAATGAATACATCAACATATTCCAAAGCTATAATAGMATTGTTGATAAACTCCAATATTACTTTTTGTATAGTAACATCTTACAGTAGCTTTCTCAGAGAAACACGACTGCTGAGCATGCAAGCACTGCAAAAATTGCATTGAAAGGTATGATTGAAAGAAATCATGGAATATGCATGTTGGAGGAGTTATCTCCCAAAAAGGATGCATGTCCATGAGCTCCACAGCCAACAGTGTTACTGTTCCACCCCCCTGTTTTCACSGGGACCATTCTTTTCTGTATAATATAGGGGAACTGCTGAAAATGGACCATGCTGTGCTAAACACCAAGCACTCTGTGTAAGTCCAGGGAACTCAGAAATCCCTGTGTTGCTGTTACCTGGAGCCTGGAAAATGAAACAAGACCAAAAACGGGGGAGGTAATGCCTGGCTCTAAAAGCAAATCAGTGGCAAAGTCAGGAGCAAAGCTCAAAACTCCTAATTCCCACCTGAAAACTTAATTAATGTCAACTACAAATACCTTCAGACTGCTTTTGCAATCTAACCAACAAGAATCAAGAGCACAGGCTCTATATGTAGAATTCACCTGAAGCTCTATTTTTCAGCATCCCAAATGCTCAAAAGTCAAACTGAAATCAAAGTGACCAGGAATTATAACTACTTGAAACAGGGTATTGCTGCCCTTTGCTGCTGAACAACAAATGTTTTTTTAGTGTGAACTTGTAATTTCAGCATCTATTTTAAGATTAARGAGTGCAAATAAAGAAAAAGACCATCCCCAGTCAAACTACATGTCACTCATAATTAACCAGTGCATCATAACCCAGGAATGGAATGACAGATAATATTTTAATATTTGGGTACCTCACTTGCTTGAAGATTCAAAGCAGGTTTAACACAGATTTTCCATTCTAGGATAAGAGCTTAATGAAGTTTAATTGCATGCTTTTAAAAATGCTTTTGGGTGTTTTTTTAAAGTTTCTGGCATTTTTAAAGTGTATGCCTTTTTCGGTTTTTGTTCTTGTAAAATGATAGAAATCCTAATCATGAAAACACTACAGCAGAGGAATAATTTCATACATCTGGTACTCTGCCAAATTCTCCCACATAGTTTTGATCCAAACACAGCCAATGAAATATTTCCCTGTATTCTCACATGTTCAGTTTGGCTCACACCTCTAAGTGGAGACAAATATTGGTGAGGAGGGAGAAGAGAAAAACTTAAGCTTCCATTTATCTACCTAAACATAGCATTCAGATCTCCTAAATCACTCAGCTTCACAGGAAAGATAAGATTCCTGCTGCGAAGAAGCCCAAATATTTGCCCACCCTCTCCTGAACACAGACAGAGTGCTTGTTATGAAACGTGACAGTAAAGAAAAGGATGTTTTTGCAGTCATGCAGGCCAGCTCCTGGAGTCAGAAGACAGCCTGACTGCACAGCCCAGGGTGTGCTATTTGCACCATTCCTCGGTGCTGGGAATGTTTGCAATTAGAGCATTAGCAGAGAGATGTATTAATATAAAATAATAAAATCCCAAAATTTGAAATCCCAAAGACTGAAAATTTGCAGAACTGTTTAAGTGCCTGTGGGAAGGGCAGGATATAGAGGAGGGAAACTTGCTCGAAATGGGCCTAAATTTTAGTGTTCTATACTGGTTTAAGAAAAAAAAAAAAAAGCCTTTAATTATTTACAGCAAGCATTTTGCCCAATGAAATCAGCGCCTGTAACTCTAAAGAGACAGGGCTCAGAAAGGAAGAGGGCAGTCTAATGGTTTTTTTTGGGTTTTTTAAATACAATGCAGCTAGATGCCCTGAAATCTGCAAGAAAAGAGCAAGATATTCTTATATGAAAGTTACATTATTATAACAAACCCTGAGCTCATTCAGTACYTTTCAAATATAAGTCTGTGTCTGGATTGTCACAGGTAAAAAAATAAGAACTAAGATCTGCCCCAGTGTCTATACCATAGAAAATTGGTCATTAAATTGCCATACAGTGCAGAATGAAAGCTGCAGGGAACTTAACTGTGTCAATATTTACCCCAAAGGCCACTCAGCAAGTTGCACTTGTTTTCAAGAAAGTAAACAGTGAATATTTGGAAACATTATTGTCTTTTTTTCTCCCTGTAGRAGCATCTGGTCTTGGCAAGGAAGTACAACCACAGTGAGACACAGCCCTCTTGCAGACACTCTTTGGGGAGCAGTGTGAGTTCAGCATGGAATGCTGGCATTTTACTGCCCCACCAAACTGAAAAATCCCATCAAAAATCCATCTTCTTTCAGATGGAATTCTGGGGAATAGCACAGTGACAAAACCACTCTGTCATAACA
Source organism: Malurus melanocephalus (assembly GCF_030028575.1). Classification (NCBI taxonomy): domain Eukaryota; kingdom Metazoa; phylum Chordata; class Aves; order Passeriformes; family Maluridae; genus Malurus; species Malurus melanocephalus. The sequence continues at coordinate 1,288,349 of NW_026623304.1, read as the reverse complement.
AAACAGTAATTCTGGCTTCCTTTTAGGAGTCATAAAAACTTTAGAAATACTCTTTAAAGAGTGAATAAAAACAGTTACATAAGGCTTGGGTGGGGGACTCAAAAAGTTATTTTTTGAAATGGCCAGTAGGATTTTGRTGAACTTCACAAAACAAAACCTTTCCTAATTTTCTCCTAGAAARTATTTTGTGCAAACTCACATCCTCAAGTGATTTTGCTGGCAAGGAAGACCCTTTCCCTCCCTCCCTGAATTTAAACACTAGGGATGGTGACATGTTCATGAATTCAATTGCTATGAAGAAGTTCAAAAGGTATGACCAGTTTAAAGGATGTCTCAGCTGAAATCTGCCCCCCATCAACATTGCACTGGTGAGAGAGGAGGGGAAAGGAGGCGGAAGGGTGACCAATGCCTGGGAATGTCCAGAAGGAGACAGGCAGAACTTTGTCTCTCCAATTTACCAAAGGGCGAAGCATTAACTATATTTCTTCACGGGGTCTGCATATTTCTCACTCTTTTTTTCATAAGTACAAACAGATAACATTTTCTCACCATAAAGGAAGATATTGCTCTGCACCTATAAGGCTGCAGATAAACAGGATGKGTTGCCATGCAAAAATTAATTTTGTGCTCTCCACTCAGACAAAAGATGTGAGATTCAGCATCACAGTTCATCCTCTCCTTACTAAAGGCAAAAGCTCTGGAAATCCAGCAGCAAGACCACAGGCTGGCTCCCACCAGCACTTCTCAGTGCCTCACATTGCCACGTTCAGACAGTTGGCTGCTGCAAATCCTAAACAYGTGCACTTGTGCTCCCYTCACCATCAAAAAACAAYGAGATATATTMTTCAGATAAAAAACCTGTGGGGAAGACATCCTTCTCAGATGATAACAATCTGATTCGTGACCAGCCACCACAAGAAAATGGCTTGAAAGAGATGTAAAACTAGACYGGGTCTAGTTTTTTTCCAAAATAATTATTTTACTCTCTCTTTATTTGGCAATACATTGAGCAAYAACCCAAAACCAGAGTGGCTGCTGCTTACCAGTTTCCCAAAAGTTGAGTGCCACTTCCAGGATCAAGGTCAGGAGGACAAAAAGGTCTTTATTGCTGAATGTTTCATGCTTTAACTCTTTTATTTGATATAAGAGGTGCACCTGAAAATGGGTCCCCGCTAAACAAGATTTTTCACATGCAAGATGCTCCCAACTGCAGTTTTCTGACTCTTTCCCTGCTGCCTGTCCTCACAAACCATCAGGAGTCCCACCAAGTCAGTATTGCTAAATTTGTGTAACAACTCACCRTCACCTGTTTTCTGTGCCAGGAAACAGAAGTCTCTCTCAAGTAAAAATGGATGCAAAGCCTTTGCTAGGCTATGACATCCTTWAATCCTGCTGTTCCTCTSCCTCTCAAGCCAAGACCACAGAGCTCTGAAGTCCTTTGTACTTTCATCATTACACAGATCAACTCATTCCCTTTACCTCATTTTTAAAAACACTTTTTTTTTACTCTTTTCATCTTTACCTTATCTCATCTCTTTTCATTTTAGAAATGCTCCCTTGTCCATGCTACTCCATTGTGGATTCTGACTCAWATGAAATATTTATGGCTCTAAATATTCTCTAACATCCAGCACCACAGGCCATAYCCATGGCTGTAGACTTTTCACCAGKCTTGTTACATTAAGGCAGTGTGAGGCTCAGATCACAGATTTCCAGTCTCTTTGTAGTGAAAACTTTGTTGAGATGACTGGAAATTATGTCCCCCACTGGGGTAAGCTCTTCCTCCTCTATTCAAATGGTGTAGGGCTGCAGACAGCTCCTCACCTCCCACTTCCTCCAGAATAACTTCTCCTCTCTCACCTTTCTTGCTGTTTCCAGCACTGAGTCTGCTCAAAAATGTCCAGCTGATGTCCAGAGGTTCTGCTCTGCACTCCTTCATCCAAAGGGATGGCATCCTCTTAGGATGTTTTCACACASCCATAGTGCAAACAGCATTTGCCAGCAAACTTTGTGCCAGACCTGTAACCCTACCTCAAAATTAGTATTTTCTACCAAGCATCATAGAAGCCTGAAACCTGGTGAGTCACCCTGAACAGGACTAGCCCCACAAAAGTGTGAGCAGCACTTCATGGGTATGTCACAGGGCATTAGGAGAGTGGTCTTAAAAATTTGAAAGCAAATGTTAGAAAGTTTAAACAGCTCTTGACTATAAAAACATATATTTCCTGATAACACAGAGCTATTTATAATGTTTTACGTACTGTAGAACCAGTGATCTCATTCATGGGTGCAAATCACTGATGTACACACTGCATAAATACTTTTTGAAGGAATTTTGGCAGGGATTTTCAAAGAACCCTGCAGGACTTTTGATGCAATAGACCAGCTCCCTCAAAGAGCAGCATTAACTTTYAACTTCGTTACATCTAGGATCAGTAGAAAAATAGGCATTATTCACACTATCAGTGTTTCAGTAGTGTCATGGTTTGATTATAGCCATCAGATAAATACCACACATCCACCTGCTTGTCTTCCCCTGCTCTGGTGGGATGGAGAGGAGAMTCAAAAGAAAAGGYAAAACCARTGGATTGAGAAAAGAACAGTTTAGTAATTAAAATGAAAATATAACAATAATTATAATAATAGCAATAACAGTAATAATGAAAGGGGAGAAAATGAAAAGAGAGAGAAAAATAAAGYGCAAGAAACACARGTGATGCACAATACAGATGCTCAGCACCTGCTAACCAGTGACCAGTTCGACTCCARACAGTGAGGCACCAACTCCTGGCCATCTGTCCCAGTTTATACACTAAGCATGGTGTACTATGGTGCAGAATATCCCTGTGGTCAGTTTGGGTCAGCTGTTCTGGCCATGCTCCCTCCCAGCCTCTTGTGCACCTTCTCATTGGCAGAGCATGGGAAACTGAAAAGCCCTTGACTTTATGTAAGCACTACTGAACATCAGTGTGTCATCAATATTATTCTCATACTAAATCCAAAACACAACACTGTATCAGCTGCCAGGGAGAAAATGAGTTCTATCCCAGACGAATCAAGGACAAACACCCTTTTGACTTACTCTTACAAATTATGAATAATTTTCCATGGGAGAAAACAATTATGAAGCAAAAACAAAGCTGAAAAAGGGAAACTCCACACTTTAGCACGAACAATTTGCCAAGATTTGCCATTTGGAATAAAAACAGTGGTTTCAATCCCTCCACTTAGAAAAAAATTGCCTCTTTTTCCTTTCTTGTCTTTGAAACCARATGTAAATATTTGCTCAATGTCGCTGATAATCTCACTAGAAATCCTCACCAGAATTCTTCTTGACTAGATAACAACACACCATCTGAGAATGAGAAGACAGCGTGGGCCACTAGATACCATACTAACCAAATTTATCTCTTGCTTGCACCAATCTGCCCTTCTGTAACTCAGTCTTTTACTCAGTCCAGACTCTGCAATACGGCCAGTCCTTTTGCTTTGACCTTCATAGCGAGGGCCTCTCATTTGGACTAACCCAGCACTTTAGTGCAGCTTTTCATGAAAGAGCCTTCCTGGTAAGAGTCAGCATTTCAGGTGAAAACATCACTACCTAATTGTTTGCTTGTATTTCCTTTTTTTTTTTTCCCTCTAATGTGTTTTTGAGGAATTCAGGAGCTCTAGAACAAAGGAAGTGCACAGTACTTTATAATCCCAACACAATTTATTTTGTACTGCAGGCACTTTTGTCCATACCCTGCCAGGGTGCACTTTCACCCTCTCATAATCTCTTTCTCTACAACAGAAAAAAGGAGGAAGAGTGCAGTACCTCAGTTTCTCAGAAATACTTCTCTAACATAAATCAGAAACAGCTGACGAGCAGTGGAAAGACAGACACGAGTCAAAACACTTTCTTAAAAGGAACAAGATCTTATGGATTTGTTGGAAGGACAAACCAGCCTGTCCTTACCTCACAGTATGGCTTTTGCACATARATTAGTGCTACTTGTTGATGGTTTGGCACCTGAAGGGGGAAGTTGTTGCTCAAGTAATTCACAGTAAGTCTCCTATTTCAATACCACTTCACAAGGTCTCTCTTATTTATTGGGTTGCCACCACAAAGTTTATTGCCTAAATCAATTTCTATTAATGCTCAAGGAAACAACACAAAATCAAACAGAAATACCTCATGGAAAACCCCAAACTACTAATGTGAAAAATAGTTTAAAATTATTTAGCTAAATCACCTTAATAGACAGCCCCCAAACTGGATATTCATATATTGATACAATTTATCTATMCACTGATGCAAAGAAGTTATATGTAGTGTACATGGATTTAAAACTTTGCTTTTTATGGGGGCAACTGTTTACTTTCTTCTAAGTGAAAAAGCTAGAACCAAGACSTTGTGCTACACCCAGCATCCAAGCTTCCATCTTCCCCTTTTTAAAGGTTCCAACTTTGGTGGGATTCACAGGCCTGGCAAACCAACTTAGAGCTGAAGACATCCTCCAAAGTCCCGTGTGTGTAAGAACCCAACCCCTTTTGAAAGGTGGCTGCCAGAGGGTAAAAGCTGGATGTACTTTGCATTCCTTGGGTTTATTTTTTTTTTACTGTATTGCAGATTTTTGTTTCCTGTATGGGACAGCAGAAACTTTCTTGCTTGTTTGCTCGAAGAAAAGGAACACGCAGTGTGCTTGTGTAAGTCAGGGAATGTGTCAAACATTCCAAGAGCAGCATAATAAAATGCAGGTGTTATGAGAAACTTCCAAACTTGMCATACAAGCACCAGCARTAATTTATTTGTAACTACWGTTCMTCCCACTTAGATYARCAGGTGAATTACTTGCTAGAAAACAACCTAGCATAGGCATTATAGCAAGCACTTTCTGTTCTTTGTGTCTTTCTCATACTCTGAAGGTCCAGTTTTGCATTTCCAGCAGAAGATAGAGAAGGACCACAGATAAACAGGAGTTTTGAGCACTGTCTGCTCATCTTGGCTGTGAGAAGTGGAGGATACAGAKGCACAAAATATTTTGGAATTGCCTCCCTGTGTGAGTCTTGGAGTACTTAAGAGATTAACAAAACCAAAGTACAATTTGTAAATGTTGAAATACTCTGTTACCACTAAAAAATAAAGAAGTAAAAGACCTCTGCGCCCTGTCAACTTTCTGTTGATGCATTTCAACTCATTCCCTGACTTGAGATCAATGGTGCTAAAATGCTACATTTTCCTGAAACATGCAGATCCTTTTGTCATTGCTGTATTTTTGACATTGCTGTATTTTTGACATTGAGCTGAAATTACAAAACTGCATTTTGCAGCTCTGCTGAGCCCCTTCTAGTTTACATTGAGAGAAACAAAAGTGAAAAACTGACCTCATTTAAGTGCCTAACCTGAGAGCTGAGCTCCTCTGAACRTCTGGTCCCCTATGCCTGGCCAGACCCCTTTCCAGTATGATCTGAATAAAAGAGGCGACATTGCTTTCACTCAAACACCTGAGCCTGTCACTTTACAACCACTGTGACAGAACCAGACAGATCAGACTCCAAAGGCAGTTCAGTGATTCTAAAGAGGATTTCAGTCAGTGGTTTAGATTATTTAAACATCAAAATATTAGTGCACACAGACCCCATCTCACACTTTTGGGGTAGATGAGGACTATGGGGCTTCTCTCACAGATGAAAATTGAAGCCATAATTGAAAGACCTTCACCTTTAGAATCAAGACTTTCCCAGTCTCAGTCTGCAGTAGCCACCACTGGGAAATTAAGAAGAGGGAGAAAAAAGTCCATCCAGAGGAGAGCATAGCAGCTCCCACAAAGCACCCATGTGTTTGCCTGTCTAACAAAGACTGGCAGCAGCAAGCTATCAGAGAAATCCTGTCACAATAATGAGACAGGCAAACAGAGACAGAGGTCTTTTCCAGAAAGTAATCAGTTTTTAAAACAACACAACACTTTCTACTTGAGTTTACTTCTACATTTACAAGCTGACGAGGCTATAAATTTGAAGAGCACTGTCTTCCATCCTACTTTGATAAATAGATTGCAGACAGTATGACAGCCTTTTTAAATTAAGGACCTGACTTTCATCAAGAGAGATTTTGCAGAAATATCCCCCTCAGCAAACTTAACTTGAACTTTCCCAGTCATAAGCACAAAGCCATGCATCCAACCTTCAGGAAGTATTTGTTCTGTCCAAAGCATTGTTTCTCCCTGTTGTAATTCCTGTCATAGACTCATTCTSTTGCTGGTGATGATTACATTTCAGCTATTATTTGCTGTTTTTTGGGCCACAGTCCTTAGATTGCCCYCCATAGAGGAGCGGTGTTTTTGCTGTAGATCCATTAGACAGTGAGTCAATACTACTCCAGTCTACTGAAATGCTTCCTTGGATACACACTTTGAGACAATAAAGGGTTATGAAATTACAGTTTACAGCTTTGAACCAGCGTATTCTTGGTCGGCTTGGAAATAACCACCCTTCTTTTCAGCATGCAAATGAGAAACAGTACCACACCCCAAGATTTTAGAGTGAGACAGATGTATAAATCAACCAACTGGATTAGATGACTCTTAGACATTACCAAATGTCACACTACYGTTATCCAGACATCAGATATCAAAATCTTGGGAGCATAAGATGGCAGACATAGCAGTTCATAATGGGCATCTTCCACCTCCTCCCAAAGCACCCATCCATGCTCCAAAGTAAACTCAAATGTTTTGAGAGAGATTAAAGCTGTGAGAGAGTTAATTCCCACCTTAAAATACCATACTTGCCAGGTTCTTGCTTATTCTGCTTGAAATGCTGAAAGGTTTTGAATGTTTTAAGCAGAGCTGGGGATTAAACCTTCCTCTCCCTGYATCCCAGACACACTGCATAGGTACTGGGCTGCTGTCTGCTAATCAATAATTTCTGGACATAAGCTTCCCCAATCCCTTCAATCTCTTTTTGRAGTTTTAAAACAAAGGCAGAGAAATGTGTGGAAGGCACAGCCAGCTGCTCATGGTCTGTGCCCATGTGGGACAGGACCGTCCTGGGAACACGTGAGACTTAAGATGCAAAGGCAGTTTGGGTACCTGGGCTATTCAGTAAGTGGCTTGTGGCCTGCACAATGATTTAGCCATAGGGGGGCACTTAAACAATACTGAATGTTGAAAAACTTGGGGGAATCTCCTCTCAGCCTCTTTGTGCTCTGGTTTTCTAGGAATAATACAGAGAACAGCACTTTCCTGCCTCGCAGTGTGGTTTGCAAGGACAAAGAAACCTACACAGCTCAATCCTCTGTGTTACACTACCAAAGATTGATTTGAAGAGTCAATCACTCCAAACCTATTTTTCACCCAAAGCATCCGCTCTCAAAAGAAAAAAATGAGCTGCATACATTTTACATCAGCTTGTGCACGAAGAAAGACAGGGTTAGTGGATGGAGACACTTCACACTGAAGCATACAAATTGGCTCACCGTGGGAGTGAGGGAGATGAAAATAACTCTCAGAGTTAAGGAATGACCTCAGGCCAGTCCAGCACAGGAAACGCCATCCAGCCTACAAAAGTAGCACCTGCATCTTCAAAAAGTGAAAGAGTTCTTTTACCAGCAGAAGCTAAAAGTGCATTCCCTGAATAACTCAAAAGTAAATGCAATTTGGAGGGGAAAATGGGGTGAGTGAAGGGAACCCCTGGAGGGCTGCAAGTCATCAGGTGTAATAGCTGGGATTCTCTTCGAGAACCTCTCTGCATAAAGAGAGTCTGAGATGTAGGGCATGTGGGAGGACATAGTCTCTCGTGAGGAAACTCTAAAGAAACTCCCCTGAGTACTTGGAGAGATACTTTGTAGATCAGTGAATTTATATCAAGTGGAGTTTTCTTTCATTCCTTCTATAATTTGCAGCTTGGATCTAGTTTGCAATTTGGGATTCTTTTTTTGGTATGTTTTACGTTCTTTTATTTTCAGTTTCACTTTCCCAAATCTGGGTTGAAGAGAATTTTCTGATGCCTGGCTAGCATCAAGACAGGATGTAAAAGGGCTTAAACCTGGGTATTGGTGCAGCAGCTGCACACCTCTCCTGCACACTCCTCCACAGTGTGAAAATGGTGCCTGTGCAGTGACAGGAGGAGGAACAGCCTGCCAKTGGTCAGAGATTGATGGGAAAGCCCTCTGCTATGGGGCAAGGCAATCAGAGCACATCTGAATCCCAGGGAACCATTTACTGGTGCTATTGAAAGATAAAGCCATTGGGCTTGCACAGTTGTGCCTCATAGAATCAATTTGCAGCTTACAAGCCTCAGCATTGTGGTTTCTGTCCTGCAGCGTGAAAATTTGCTTCTATCAAGTTTGCTACAAATTTTTAGCAGGAGTCCTAACTTGTCTCACCACGGCGTCACAAACAAGTTACTGGGGAGCAGCAAGCCACTGCACGTCAAATAACAGAGTGTGCTCAGCCTTCTTCCATCCAGCTGCTTTCACTGCTCCTGGACCTGCTAAGATACATTTGGCCAGTCATGCCTTAACGTGTAAGTATCCTCAAGACTTTGTTGCAGCACTTCAGTCCCCAAAAAGCTCATCCAGCTTTAATGTCAAGCCTAAATGTCAAGAATTATCCCCGCGCTCTTTCTGCTCCCAAATTATATTTGACACATGATGTTACAATTTTCAAGCTAAGTTGTTTCCTTTTGGCATTTACAAGTAGTCTTAAACCTTCACGGTTAAATCTGCCATGGCATGATCACATCCTAGCAGAATCACCAGCTCAGAACCATCCTTTCCCAGTGGTAACTGAGGAATATTCTTGTAACAGGGCAGMAGATTATTTAGAGGGAAACACAGAATTAAAGTATTTTTTGCTTCTTTAAATTCAGTTCACCAGAGGGAAATGAAAAGCTGACAGCTATGGCTGCACAATCAAGTGTTTGAAAGAATGGTGATAACCTACTTTATGCAAGTTGTTTTTTCCTCTAAATTGTTCTTAAAAGCAACATTTCATCTTCGTGTTCTTCTCTACTTATGTTACACAACCAGATTCTTGAAYGAAATCGTGCAGTAGGACCAGGTAACAACAACTGCATTTACTGAGTAGGAGAAGCAAGTTATGAGCACACGTGCAAGTAATACATATGAAAATCTTTATGAATTTTAAGCATTGTAGAAGTCCCAGCAGTCATATGCACACAGGCAAAAAGGGTATAATCCATAATCCTTCATGTACAGAGGGACATATATGTGTATTTTCACTTGTAAAAAGCTAGTTCTGTAGTAATTAGTGAGCTCTAATCAGCAGGCTCAAACATACCAGTAACCTACTGCACAAATTTTGTGTCAACACATTAGGATTATTATTGCATTTGAAGGAACATTGTCACAGARTTTTGATGGCTTTAATTGAGACATGCTTTCTCTGATTATATTTTAACAAGATTTATGAATAAATACCACAGCAAGAAGTCTGCAACATCTGGATGAGTCTCGCTCAGAATCATTATGACAGCATTTATTTTATCAGAGTCACTGGAAAATACTCTTATCTCTGGTTGCATGACAAGCAGCAAGAATTCAATCTGTGTGTCYGCTGTGTAGGCTGATTGCTATCCCTTTAATAGTCTGCATTGTTAACAGTTCTGCAGCTTGAACTGTTTGAAAGACTATTTCCTTCATAATGGAAMAAAAAAGGCTTCCAACCCCCCAAATTTAACCACTTCTCTCCCTTCTAGTGAAGATGCACGCTTCTAGGGAAGCTAAATACCAGATGCTCTTTTAGAGACTGACCTTTACAGAGATGCTATCAGTCCTAAATCGAGTAACATGTACACGTAATGGGCAAAGGTGTCACTGAAAGTAGTAATCACAGTCAGAGAAATAAAAAATAAAGAGCCATTAAGYCAGCCACCCAGTATTCCCTTTCTATTTAGGAGCACAAGACCACAGAGAAATAAGGAAAAAAAAGAGAAGTCCAAATTGTAATTGTCCTTAATTATCAACAGAGGAAAATATGTTCCAGCATCATTGTGTAATAATACAGATATACTATTCAATTGTGTACAAAAATCATCTTTCCTACAACATTGTAAATTCTACCATCATCTTGCTCTCACGTCCAGTTTAGCTGTTGTGTGAGACAGTGAAACYTCTTTTCAATGAATGACCAGGACCAAAGTTACAGGAGAAATGGTTACCAAACTGAAGAAAACCCTACCATCTGATGTCCCAGATGAGCGCAACACAACTTAATATTTTCATAATATTAAAAAAAAAAAATTAAAAAATGAAGTGAGTACACTCACCATTCTCTTCCTGTGATACTTTGAGGGATTTCATTTTTGTTTGTCAATCTCCAAATCCACTCTAAAGAATGAGAAACTGCTGCATGCTGATTGATGGAAGGTCAGTGACCCATTCTTTTGACTGGTGAATTTTGCTGGGGAGAAACAACATAAAAAATCATGYGTTAGGACTTTCTTTTGTATACTCAGGCTCTGCAGCATCTTAGTACAATGCTTTCAGATTATTGACTCCACATAATCACACAATCAGAAGAATGAGATCTCTTCCTACAGTTACTGTTATTGAGAACAAATTGAGTCTTCCSAGCAAAATGAATTATCAGTGTTTAGGCATTCAGACCAACAAATCAACTATCTGGTGAAGCTCTTTCTTAAGAGACCCTYGGGGCAGGGGAAGGGAGAGGCAGACAAAAGCACTTAATGTGTTCTTGTTYCCACCAATTGTATGGGTTTATGTTGTTATTATAAAAAATATGCCAGGCATATTTAGTGGCAATATTTTCATTAATTATTGTTCAGGGAACTCTCTTAATTCTGAATGAACAGATGTTGCTCCATTAGAGCAAACCACAACATCTCTTTTGAGGGAATAAATGATGTTTACCTGTGACAGTGGTTTCATGAGAACATTTATGCCTTTATTACTTGACTGGTAGAAAAATAAGCCTTATAACAATAGAATTTAACAAAGAAACACTACCATAAAATAAAAGGTAGACATAATTTTCTGTATATGTTTCTTCAGTGAYGCTGAAAACCAAGAACTTTCTTATGGAGTTTGTATGACAGGAATATGGATTTTTCAGCATTTAATTAAGTACTTGTTAGGTACACGTAGTTTTATTTTTTTAGCTCAAGAAGAGAGGGTCTATTGTTTAAATTTGTACCATATGTACATATTTTGCATGTGTATCACAGTCAAGAATTCTTACAGCCCATCTTGATCATCCTTTAGGAAACAGCACAGTGAGAGGCATTTGTGTATAAATCACATTTAAAACATGTAAATTCAAAATTAACAGTCAAATGTTCGTTGGAAAAGGTTGCAGAACAAAACCTCAGACTGACACATTCACTGGCACGAGCTGTTACCACAGGGGGGACCTGGGCAAAGCTGCTGTCAAATTCACAAACTAAGCCAAACCTTGCCAAAGCTTGAAAGGATCTGTGCCATTTTGGTGACAGTCATCGACTCACACATTTCCCTTTGCACTATCAGGGGAATTGAGCACCCTGCTCAAATACCCACACTGCCTGTAAGCCTGGGGTAACCTCACCAGCCACAGCAGGGAGCTGGGAATGCCCATCCATTACAAATGCCCCCTCTGGACAAAGGGAGTTTTGAGGGCTCACCATCCCCCAGATCAGACTATCATTACCCAAGCCTCAGCAAAGGCAAGCAGCCAATCTGGGCAGGCAGAAAATGTCAGGTCCCTTCCAATCCAAACCATTCTATGATGCCATGACTCCACAGTTCTATGATTCTACAATTCCACCGTTCCACTTGCAGTGAACAACTGGTTCTCTAAATGCAACACAAGTAATAATCTGAAACACAGCCACGCACTTATTTTTTTCCCTGAGCCCATGATTTATTTATTCCATATTCGCCTTGGCTAACTGAATTGCTGGGAGCTATAAACCACCACAGATGTGATTCCTCTCCATGTAAGTCAGGACAGTATAAACCCTCAAGTTCTCCAGTAGAACAGGGATTTGGATTACTGAATCTTGGTAGGAACATGCCGAAGTAACAAGGTTGGGAACTGTGTCCCAGAGCCATATGCAGGAAAATCTGTTTTGGTGCTGCACCACTTCAAGTCACCGCCTGTGCACCTGCCTGAAGGCCCAGCAACAGATTTCTGTTGATTCCCAAACTGCTTCTCTCCCCTGTATGTGCCACTTCTCCAGCCCCTGAGGTCCAGAACTGTCTACTTAGAAAAAATACGGCTTCAGGGGTGCTTTGTTTTAGAGTTTCAGAAGCAAGTTTAGCCCAACAGTTTTTCTGGGCATACATCCTTTGAGAAAATGGAAAGCACCAGTAATGCAGCATAGCCAGAGCCACGTGGCAGTGCATAGAGACAGTGGACTCACTAGGATGACACATGGATGAGGAGAGAAACCTTTGGGGAAGGTACAAAGCATGAAACCAGCCAAAACATTGAAAAAAAAGTTGAGAAAATTAAACCTCTGTTTTCAAATTAGCCTAGGCTGATCTAATTGCTGGCTGCCACGTTTCTGATTCCTTTTTTTGTCCATCACAAACTGCGGCCCTGCACCCTCTCTATACCAGCATTGGCTTTCCTTTAGTCCTGCACTGAGCCATTTCAGCTTGCTAACCTGGCAGATGGTAAGGGACCACATCAGCTGGGAGGAGGCTTTGTGTGCTCAGCTCCATGTGTCTTCTCACCAGACAGCCTCTGCCTTCTGATCAGCACAGGTGGCTCCACATTCATCCCTCAGACCCTGTGAAAAGCTTCCCAGGCTAAACTCCCAGGGCTCTTCTGATACAATCATTCTCCTTTAACTTGACATAAAACTGTATTTTCTCCTGATTTCTCAGAATACGAGGATAAAAAAAGTCCCTTTTTAAATGTAGTTACTCAGATTTTACCTGGCTGGATCCTGCTGCACTAGAAATCTCTTTCCTAAAATACCTCTAGAAGCAAGCCAGCAGCCTAGATTTGATAGACAGTTAATTCCATGCAAGGCCGTCACTCCACATCCACAGTCCTCTCCACAATCCTCAGAATTACCAGTTCCCCTCTTTAGTAGTTTAGGGAACCTCCTTCCTCCTTTGACCCCTCTGAAACACCAGAAAGCAGGTCTAGATTTCATATACTGCTGGAATTTTTTACTGAAGATACTCCACTCTGCATTCACACACTGAACACAACCTTCTTTTTCTCTTCCATGCAAACATTTGGTTCACACAGGAAGAGCAAGTAACCCAACTATTAATTTCCTTTTCTTATTGATTTTTGCTTAAAAGAGGAGGTAATAACATGCAAAAGCTCTCTTATGGGCAAATACTTCAGATGTTGCTTAGATAAGATCTGTGTTAGGGGTTCTCAAGAGGCTTCCTACCCAAGACTCCCCTTGAGAGGGGTTTTGTCTCTCCCTGATATAGTTTATGGAGTAAAGAGGAATGTTTCTAGATGGGAGTCTAACCAGAAATATGTAAGCCTGAAAGCAGGTATCCAAGTTACTGGCTGGGACCATCAGGGAAAAAATGAAATATCCCTGTGCCTTCCTTCTTCATCATCCCAGAAGTGAGAGACAAAATAATGACAGAAAAATGTGCAAGCCAAACTTGTGCACTGAAAGTACACTTGACAGCAAAATGAATGCTTCAAACCTAATGTTTGTGCTGGTGGCTCCCTTTGACTGCATTTTGGGTTTTATAATACAGTTTGGATGCCTTGGGCCTGAGCTGCAGATGAGCAGTGGGCTGTAAAGTTGGTTGTGCTAGCCTTGACTCAGCTTTCTCTGATTTGTCTTGAGTTTAAGCCTCTGCTGAGTACACAAGCAAAACTTGATCATTCTCACATTAATTAACACCTGCAACATTTGACTGCAAAACTGCTTTAGATGTGCCTAACGCCTAATCCCATAGTAATGTAAGAGCTGGTAAAGCACGGATTGCTCCAGTGGTTTAAAATCACTGTGCAAAGTAATTTAAAACATAATTGTGCTTCCAATTGTTAAGACACTTCATTACTTCCTCAATACTCTGTGTTACTTTCTTGGTATTAAGTACCAGATGTGTTAAGCTGCCAGCACTTCCTACAGCACACACAGAAAATTTAATTTCAAACCAAAATATACCTACAATAGTTATTCCCCATAATGGCTGCAAATGCTTAATTACAAAGTACCAAGCAATCTTCATGTTCCTTCCCTCCAGCCTGCCTTATCAAATGGATTAATTCCTATTTCTCTATTTCCCTTGCAGAAGATCCACAGTGTTACACTCTTAGAAGCAGGCATCCAATATGGAATGAAGGGAATGTCTGCAGCCAGATATATTATGGCTGTCAAACAATTTGTATAATTTGTATAATTCAAATTTTGAAGGCCAGATATTAACATGGATTGAATTTTATGGTAAATTTTCCAACTCTAGACATGTGGCCATGTACCAGTACTGACTTCCTTCTGCTGCAAATGATACAACAGTGAATCTACAGGAGACAACATCGGTTGAATCCTGAACCATTTGCAGTCTGAAGTTTTTGAGGGCCCTAAGCATAAGTCTTAACATCATGGATAGACTTCTTTACAGGTAAAAAGTAATTTTGAAGCACTAAAACACAGCAGTAAGAGCTTGTCAGTGTGACATACGTACTAAACCCATTTAGCTGGCTACTTTAACAGTACTTATTGCAAAAGCTGCACTCAGGATAGGTTCAGTACTTGCGAACATCTGCAACTTTAAATTTCAGAAGGGATTTCACAGCTGATGGACAATTTTTAGTTCTAATTGAAAGAAAGGGTAGGGAAAAAGGAAAGAACTGAGCCAACACTTATTTTGGAGACTCCCATGAAATCCCTGAATGGAAAGTGACCTAGCACAAAACTTCAGTGAATAACACTGCACTTGCTCCGCTACCCAGCACCAGCTGGATCTGTTCTGAGCCAAGGCAAAAAAGAAGTAATGTCTTGTGACAGAAAGAAAATCCCATTACTAGGAAGTCAAAAGTGAAATGTGCTGTTGGTTTCATGCAAAGTGAGACTGCCAAGTAATTTAGCGAAATATTTTTTTCAAGATGTCCTAGAAGCTTCTCCATGCAATAGCAATTTCTCTGATTAAAGGCAGTGTTATGTTAAGAGCCATAAAATAGCCTTATCCCAACCCTGTGTAACAGCTCTTAAAAGACTGCATCAAAAGTTTGCATTTCTTGAGGAAATGGTTGCTTACATGGGTTTCATTTTTACAACTAACCCCCAGGGTAAGGGCTGCATCTATTTTGGATCAGATCTCTTATTGAAATCCACTGTGCTACAGAAATGAGGTTTTTCTCTCCAGCTATCACTGAAATCGTTCATCAAACCCTACAAATTGTCAGAATGGGTAGAAGAAGCTCCTGCAGCGAAATAAGTTGAGGAGTCTTGTCAGGTGTTTCCCTATGCATCCAGACAGGCAATCATTAACAACACAAGGCTAGACAACACACATTTTATTGGGAAAGAACTTGTATTGTGAACAAAAAAGTGTATTTCAAGGGAATGGAATGTGCTGTTTGAGTAGCCCTGAAGTAATTTCAAATCTGTGTAGATGTGGAAAGACCTGCCTTCCAGACAGATCATTTTGAATAACGTATCTGTGATATTTCCAGCCCTGTCTACAGGAGCCCATGGAAATTGCATCCCGGTAGCTTCATAATAGACACATGGGATGCAACACAGGCAAAACTAATTTATCTTCTGGCCTTGGCTTTGTTCACATCCAACCTGGACTCTGCATATTTTAAAAAAGTTTATTATGCATCTTACTAGGGACAATTCCCTAGTGCAGTGATTTGAGGGAGACCCTTACAGGAGGGATGAACACCACACAGTTCATTTCATAGGAATGATTTGCTTGCAAGAAAGGTGATACAAGCACCACTTTAAAGACTGGCTTTAGACTCTTTTAAAACAAGCCACGAACACTTCAGACAACAAAGCTGTCATCTCTTCATGAGAAGAGGTCATCATGAACATACAGCTCTTTGTATATCAAAGTTACTGTATTGCAATTTATTGTACTTATTAACACCAATCAATCGATTCCTTCTGAAAGGAGATGGGAAGACAAAAAAGTAGGACTAGATGGGAGAGACAGGACAGTCTATCAAGGCTTCTATCCCATATGTTCACTTACCAAACTCAGCTGGTGGAGCTAAAAACTGACAATAAAGAAGATGAATGGCTACACACTTCTCAGCAAAACTCAAATGTCCAAACCCTTCAAGTTTTATTTCCCAACAGAGTGAACACATGCTCAATGGAATTAGGCTGAAGTGCTACAAAAGAGTGAGAAAGCTACAGGCAGAGCTTTCACTGACAATATCAGACAAACAGTGAACGCTGCACAACATTCCAGCAGGGTCTGGGGCTCCTACTAAACCTTTAGATGTTAAAATGTCTAAAAAGTTATGTCTCTGCAAATTCAATCACCTGTGAACTGTGACATTAAATCAAAATGTACTACAAAGCTTAGTGAGAGCCTGTTAATATACTTGGAGGTCAAACAAAAATATTCCCTATCAATTAGTAAAGTTTTGATAGTAAATAATTAGTCAAAGTATATTATGAATGTAAAATAACCATATTTGATAAGAATATATAAACCTCTAGTCCACTTGGTGATCCTAACAGTAACAGCTCTCCCTAACCTGACAGATGGGGAGATTTCACTGAAAAAAATTTTCACTGATTTAATTTTCCTATCCAGAGCTCTTGGAATAGAGGGAAGCTGTTGCTGTCTCAGCAGCTATCAGGTGACCTATTTCAACCTTTTCTTCCTCTTCCTTAGATCCACAAGACCTTTATTTCATTATACAAAGGAACAATTAAAGATTACTACATTTTCTAAACAACTACAATAGTCAGCTTTAGAAATTCCAGTCGATTTTGGAAGACTCTAATGCTCGAAAGGCTGCACTCTCCAAGTGTTAAAGACAAAGAGTAAAGACTGTGGCAAAGCCCGCAAGATGAAAGAAGAGCAAGAATAAAAAAAGGAGGTTAGCGTCTCTGGAACTCTATGCCAGGCCTCTTTATTTCCAGTCAAGTTTTTCAATCAATCAGCTACGCTCCCAGAAAAATGTAATGTCTTTCCTTAGACATTAAGCTACAAAAGAAAAATGCAGGCATAAAATCACATATATTTCCAGCAAGCACCTTCTGCACTACACTGATATCTGGCCTGCTGCCCTGCCTATTAACATCTCAATTTCTCAATGCTGCAGAACAAATGGGGAAGAACAAAGCATGAAAACTCGCTTTTACATCTTGATTTTCACTCTTCTTAGGGGACACGGGAGTAAGCAGACAGTAATTTCTTGGTTCAATATTTTTAGAACATTGCTGTAGGAGAAAAGACCTGCGAGTGGGTAGGAAGGAGAATATTTAAGTTAAACAAAGAAATATTGAAAAAAAGATCTAAAGGTTCCCTGCCAGGAGGACAGAGCAGTAAAAGGCATTTCAAAGAATAACAGCACCCTCATTGATGGAAGTCATTGAGCAAAGAACAGCAGGGATCTCTGACAGCTTCTTCCAGGGAATTACTCGGGCCAGCCAAACTGGGCTGACTCAGCTTGACTCAGCTGACAAAGTCTGTGTATTCTCTGGAAGGGTAGGGATAGAGGTGAGGATCATGGCTCCAGAAAAGTGCCAGATAGTTTTCCAGGATCAGGACTAAAAAAATTATTAAAAAGATCTCTTTATTCCATTTACCTCCACAAACAGAGTTTAGAATTGCCAAGCATGATCTCTGAGTGAACAGTGGGTGAGATATGAAGGGATGAAGGGTTTTCTTGTGGCATATTCGGCCCATTTAAAGTTAAACAGATTTTTCCTCATACCTACATGAACCAAAAAGCATTGGGAAGAGCAGTCTTTTTTCCACAGAGTATCTGTGACAGGTTAGACATGCTTGGTGGGAAGAAGGAAAAGTTAATCCTGCCTTAGAAAGTAAGCTGGTCCACTGTCAGCCTGTCATTCCAAACACATTTTAGGTCAGAAACCATGACCTGGGTCAAGGATATGCTGACAAACATCTTCAGGTTGAAACAAAAATTCAGCCTCCAACCTCAACCAGCACTGGAGCCAAGACCCATAAAAAGCAGGCATTTTATGATGTGGCTGTCCCTGCAGTAGAAAAACAGGACATTGAAGCCTTGCCAGCTGACTCCTCACATGGCCAAGGACTCGCTGTTCATCAGGCATGGATTGAAGATGAAGACTCAGTGGTTAAAGGCTAAACTACTTCCTAATCTAGTCAGGCACTCTGCTCCTCTGCCTACATCAGTATCGATTATGGTGTTTTCTTATAGCAAGCAGGTTTCCCCACCCCTCATTGAAGTAGGGTTCTTTTGTAAATGCTCCTTCTTTGTGTCTTGTTTGCAAATTTACTGATGCTGAATCATTTCCTTCTAAGGAGCTCATGAATAAAATATGAAGATTATAAGTCCAGGAGTCTTTGATGTGTTTTCAAGCATTAGGAGCTCAATCAGTTCTGTGCAGTTATCCCTTTGAAGTCTCAATTGGGCATTTTCTTCCTCAAAAAAGGAAAGCTTCTGTCCTTTTGAAGGATGACTATCTTAAAGAAATATTATTTATTTTGGCTTTATTCTTGATAATTGTTTAAAAGTCAGAGGATAGCACTAGGATCAGAAAAGAAAATAGTCACCATTAAAAAGGGTTACCTTTGGGGTAAACGTGGATTTATATCATACAAGGACCTTTTGACTTATCCCATTTCCATACCTATCAACATCAATGCAACTACTTCAATATCAACCTGGAATAACACAAGGCAGACCTCAAGCTAAATTATTCACAGAAATGTAGAGCAACCATCATTCCAAGGAAGGGCTTCACCTCTTAACTTGTGGCAAGTTAAATGACCGAAGAGCAGTGAGTAATTTCAGAAAGACACACTAAAGGAAAAAAAACTACTAAATTTTGCCATGTTCCTGCTTACATAGAAATATTGCCCTTTGTATGTAGTTGTGCTCATAATGTGTTATGCTGCTCCTCAGTTTTGTCAGATTCCAGGACTGAGATGTGATTGTTCAGAGCCTGAGCAGCTCCCCCAGCTCAAACCATTCTCCTTGAAGGAGTGCATTAGTGCCTTGCAGTGACATCCATCACAAGGCACTGTGGAACTCAGAGCATGCCCTACCCAAAACACTCCCATGCAGCCATCCTAAGCCCGGGAACAAAATCAATTTGCTTTAATTCTCTTTCTACAGACATCATTGTCTGCCAGTTTTTCTTAAGGAATGCTTCTGTCAGGAGATATAGTTTTCTCACAATGAAACATGGTCTTTTATTCTCTGCACTAATTGCCTTTTTTTTTTTTTTTTTCAAACCATACCCTAAAAGAGTGATTTGTTAAATTTCTATAGGTATGGCCATCTGCAACAATGACATGACTCAAGTACGCCCAAGCAAACATTGTAATAGCCTGCAGTATGCTGCACTTTACAAACAGCTACAAAATTAGCCAAATAACAAAACTAATCTCTGTTGGACTCTGTGAGGCTTCAGTACCAGTCACTGGTAGCCAAAGTAGGTGTTTTTGTGCCTGCAGTATCTGAATACTCATTGTTTTACCCACGGGTGGATTCATGGAAGCAGCAAAAGAAAACCCAACGTTGAGCACCCACATATCTCCAGATCACCACTACTCTCTTTATGGAAATGGCCAAATGTTCACACAGAGACATCAACCCTGATTCCAACATACAGCTCCACTTTCACCCACCCACCTGCAGGAGTCTGGGGGCTTACCTTCGAATAATCTCCTCAATAAAGATAGGTTTGCAAAGCTGCAGGGAAGTAAAAGTTCTAGAGCCACCTAATCACACACGCATAACAGCAATGATCAGGCACCTCATAAAAGGTCAGCCTCCATCTGCCCCATCCCTCCTGGACCATAGAGTGCCTGGCTCAAACAGTCCAGAAGATGACCCCAACAACACTGCCCAGACCCAGCAGGAAAGTGATCTCCAGAAAATGGCCCCAACAACACTCTCCATATCCAGCAGCAAAGAGATCTCCCACCATCACCACCTTCCGCTGGGTATCTGCCCCTGCATCTTCTGCTTCAGCCACTCAGGTGCTCAGACCTAAAGCCAGCACTGGACATTATTGAACCTCACTACGCGTTCAGCCAAATGGAAATGAAAAATAAAGCAAGCTTGTGAGCACACCAAGAAACCCAGAATTTAATATTCTGTTAATATTATGATATTCAAAATCAGGCTTTTTACTCTCCCTGGCAAGAGACTGTTTTCTTGCAGCTTAAAAACGGCATTCACACCATTTGTGAGAAGCTGTAGGTGTGAAAGCCATGAGGGAGATCATCAGCTCTGCAGTGAACTAATATACTCAAACAAATAGTTTGATTAGAAATGAGGATGTTGTATTCTCAACCTGGTTTTGCTTCCTTAGTGGCTATGGGTGCCAAATTACACTGTGCAAATGGCACACAATTTATTCTCTTACATGTGACTGAAGCAAGGTTTAGAAATGACTTTTTTATGGAAGATGTTTAACAGTTCTCATTTTTTGTACTTTTTATCAGTAGTTAAAAATGAATGAAAATTACTTTAACTTGATATTAGACAAAGAATAAATAAAACTGAGGACTGCTGAAAGATTATTTTGATACATTTTAACCATTTAAATAGTCTAGATGTGCTGGTAATGTGCATTTTACAACAATTTTCTTAACTCCTTGGACAGGAATACATAAGTACAAAAATTCTCTTCAGGCATGAAAGCACTTAAAGTAGTTATTACAGCTTTTAAGAAATTGCAGTTATTTTACAGGCACTTAGCTGAAAATAGTGCTCAAAACATTGTCAGAGTCCTGTTGCTGTGGCAACATATTGTTCATGGGTTGCCTGTCTGAGGCAACAAGAAGTCTCA
Organism: Malurus melanocephalus; assembly: GCF_030028575.1. NCBI lineage: Eukaryota > Metazoa > Chordata > Aves > Passeriformes > Maluridae > Malurus > Malurus melanocephalus. Next base: position 1,267,433 of record NW_026623304.1, on the reverse strand, counting down.
AAAATTGAATTAAATATACTTAAGTCCAGCACTCAGATTTGGCCACATGTCCCATCTGAAAGTCCGTTTACTTAACTTCTACCTAGAGGTGTCCTCTCACTGAGAGCCAAACTATTACTTAACATACTCACTAAGAGCAAAAGTCTTTCCAGACGTTAAGAAAAATGGTTGTTTAACACTCTGTGGAGCAGCACTACAGACAATAACAAAAAGAGTTTTCGCCCCTTAAATTGAAGCCACTCTGCTTGTGGAAAATAAATCAGGAACTTCATTCCCATTTTATCTGTACAGAATCATTCCACTGACCCCTGCTGAGTTCTGAGCAAGTGAGATTTGGACAGTTGTTCTGTTTTGCAGCAGGACATCCCACACCTCCCTGCCAGCTGTGCTCTTTCAGGGGATGCTTTTGCTTCTCCCAGGGCAGAGCTGCTGGGCCATGGGGAACAAAAGCAGAAACAGGGCAGCTTCATGTGCCTGGAACCAGCTCTGCATAAACAGTGTCAGAGATGGGGAAGGAGCAGAACACTGCTCAAAGCTCCATCATGTGTCATCTTAAAATCAATCCTAAAGCATAACACGAAGCACAGAATGTACACAGAATTTCTGAGCAACAAAGGAATACAGCCTGACCATCAGCACTGCCCTCACTTTCCTCAGTAAACTTTAGTGTTTGGCTGTTGGTAAGACATCTGTCAACAATTTCACACAAGAAAAACACTAGGGAAGTTTACAGTTAATGAATTCTTCCATTTTCAGGAAATTCTCCACAGTCCAGGGGAACACACGCTTTCCATACCTACACTCTTCTTCTTAATTCGCTTCTGTGTGCAGCAAGTTACCTGTATCCAGGAAACATAAAAAAGCTGAGTTTTGTTTTGTTCTGACATGTCCTTAAGGGAAGAAGGCTTATGACCTCTGATTATTGTGTTCTGTGCTCCGAGGGAGACTATTAAATTTATTACGCTTGTATTTTAATTTCAGCTATAACAATAAGAAACTACCCTACTTTGGACCTGAACTTCCTAAAATACAAAAATCTAAACCTGCCAGCTAATTAGACATCATTTTCCTGTGCCCAAACAGAAGGGAAACATTCCCTCTATGAATCACCTGTGGTGACTTTGATTTATCTTCCATTAGCTGCAAAATGACTACCTAATACCTAGCTATGAGCATAGATGGCAAATGAGGCTCCCAGGAAAGCATTTATTTAGTTCACACATGACTTCACAAGGCAGAAAGTTACTGTGGTTGGAAGAATGTCAAAGAAACACATCATTAAAGCCAAATTTCCAATATAATTCATTCACCAGAGGGAAGTAAAAACACCCCTCTCAATTTCACATCCTCTTATTCCTTCAAAACTATCTGCATATACCAATGATGGAGAATGAAAGGAAAGTCCACTGAGCATAGGAAGGTGATGATCTTCCTGCAGGTCTTGCAGGGGTGCTTAACAATTGCAACAAAACAAATTCTGATGATCACAACCTGATCCCAAGCCGTGCTAACTTACCCACTGTATTGAGTGGGGCTGGCCTGAGATCCCATTAGCTATCCCTAAAATGGACTGCCAGCCCTTTCATTGCACATTGCTGACTTTGGCTAATTAGGCAGCGGGAAGCAGAGAAATCTCAGCATCAAAAAAACCCCCCAAAGAATGACCAACCTACCATAAACCCTCGCTCAAAGAAAACCTTCCTGAAACATGCAAACCAAACTTTAAAGTGACAAGAGAATTCATGAGCGAAAAGTACATGCCCAAAATGTTTTCAGTATATTGTGCGCTGCTTCATTTCCTATACCTTGCTGAGAGTGGCAGTGATTTCCTGTGACTGGTTAAAACTGAAGGAGATGAAGCTTTTCCTGAGTGTGAGATTACTGCTAAATATCTATACTAGAAAACCCAAAACTATGAGGGGAAATGTTTCTACAAACTGGGTCAAAATCTTCCAGAAAGTGGTCCACTTAGGTGGGCATGCCCAGGTGATAAAGGAGAGCAGGAAAAAATCCAGTGAAGCACAGAAACACTCCAAATAAAACCAACCAAACAAGAAAGCCTCGAGAAAATGCTAGTGTGATTTTATTTTTTTTTTACGTTCACTATGTGTGTGGAAAGTAATAGAGAAACCTTGGACCTTTGACATTCCCACCAGTTGATTCTTTGTCCTGCTGTTTGATTCTGCCTATATTCAGGCATTCAGGCACATTTTCCATTTTCTGGAAAAAAACAGCACTGAATCACATCAGTAACAGCTTTCACCCCTAGTTCTATGCCCTCCTTCCTATAACAGCCTGCAAACCATTGAAATTTAGTCAAGAAAACAAGCACGTGCAACTTCTGTAAAACTGACCTTAAACACTGAGAGCTCTAGCTGGGGTATATTTCTTTTTTTTGATTATTATTTTTTAAACAATAGATTAGAGCCAATTCTTTTGTGGAAGACCTATTGTGTCAAACTAAAGTAAACCTATGTTCATCCTTGAAATATTGGCACTTTTCCTCAGGTTTAGAACCTCTTTTTTTATGCTACTTTCGAGCTCTCTGCAAACCTTGCAGAATGGCCTGCTCCTCTTGGACTTKAGCTGGCTCCTCTCCAGATCAACAACTCAACACAATTTATATCTCCCCCACGTGTTTCTTCCCCCTCAAACAATTTTCTGTCTGCACTTTTCAGCGTGGGGGAAAGGGCCCACACACTGTCTCAGTTCACTTGGTGGATCAGAGGTTTTGAGCAGCTGATTCCATGGATTGTGTGGGCAGATGGATGGAGGAAGGAGGATTCAAACCAGCAAACCCTCCTGGGTGGGGAGGGAAGGCAGCTTGTGAAAGAGGAAGCTTTGCATCTTGAGGAACCCAACATCCCATTTAGCAAAGGGATTTTCAAGACAGTCTGGTTTCATGGATAGTGGGGAATTTCCAAGTCAGAAACCCTCACCATGCTGTCACAGTGGTGGTATTTATCGTCAATGACAACAGCACTCCCACCCTGAGCTCTAAGATGGAGATTTCTCCAGCCCTGAGAACTGTAGCTATTTTTGCAGTCTGGAAAAGTGCAAATAACTTTTCATGCCACAAGCCACAGGGATAAAGTTCCCTTGGGCCATAAATAGCAATCTCACTTCTCTTCCTCACTTTGCCTCATAGCAAGCCAMTGCCACGTTACTCCTCTCAGGACAGTTTTGAAGATATTCTCCATTCAGCTGCACTTCCCATTCTGCCTTCCTGCAGGACAGCCAGCCTTGCCACTGYTCTGTTTGCTGCCATCCCTTCCCTCTCCTAAAAGTACTTCCCAACTTCACCTCAGCTCTAGGAGAAATGCAAAAGAATTYTGTGTTCAAATGCTATCCAAATATTTATATTTTGCTTATATGGTTTAGTTAATGTGAAATCACTACCAGCTCCTCTTTTCTTTTCAAATAATGAAGTCATCCACAATAGATTTTCTATGAAGCTTAGCTCTCATTTCCATGCCTCTGAAAAGCTGCCTTTTTAAAATGGTATTGTTTACAGCAATCATTGGGAGCTGCACACTTTTCAGAATCYAATCTTCAGTTCCACTGAATGTTTCAATATTACTATAGCTCCTGTGCCCACAGAGTAATATAACTTTTCTCCTGTGAACACACTATCAGCTATTTAGCTCTAGCAGTATTATCCAGCAGTCCAACTTTTAAGAGTCTGAAAATGTCAAAACAAGAATTCTGTATCACTCCTTCAGTACTGGAATAACTGATAATTAAGGCAACACATTAATAAAAATATAGTTTGGGGTCAGATTTAGGGGTTTTCTTCTTTTTTCATCCTTTTTCCCTTCCTTGAGAAATTCATCAGGTATCAGGTAGGAAAAATATTACTGAAAAGGCATAACAAATTTCCATTTGTGCAGTGGGATTCAGGTTAGTGATTACATGATTTATAATGATTTACTGATGTATTCCCTCAAATTCCAGTTTTGACAGCCAGGTATCTGACAACCCTGGKTTTAATACCTGCAAAGACTATTTCTACAAGTCTGTATTTTTGTCATTCTTTTCAAAGATTAAAGACTCTTTTTTAGTGGCCTTTCAAGGCAGATATAAACATGCTGGAGCACATCCAGTAAAGGGCCAGTGGAGATGACTGAAATATGCTGAGAACATTGGGATTGCTTGGCATGGAGATGAGAAAGTTTAGAGGAGACATTCTGTGTGTGTGTACCTGACTGGAGTAAGGGGGAGGATGGTGAATAAGAGAGAGCCAGACTCTTCTCAGGRTAACTCAGTGACAATACAAGATGAGATGGACTCAAATGGAAATGCAGGAAATCCCTTTTAAACATAAGAAAATACTATTTCATTGCCAGAATGRTCAAACGCTGGAATAGCCTGCACCAAAATGAGATTTTGGAGTCTCGAGTCCAGCAGATACCCAAAACCCCACTGGGCAAAGCTCAGAAGTCATTTCCAGCCTTAGGCATTTTGCAGTTGTGACTCATGAGCAATCACAAAGCACCTGCCTCAATATTTCTTTCATTATTTTTTGCCCAGGAAATAAATCAACAACAGGACACAAATAAATCACTATTCTTTATGAAATCAAAGACACTCCCACAGCAAGAGAAACAACATTTTATCCACAGAAAGAAGCATCCAAAACTAATTTCTCACAGCCAAAACCTGAAACATGTCTATTCTTAGAATACAAAGGGGGAAAAGACAGACTATTCCATGAAAAGCTGCAAAAGAAGAGAGAACAAAACAGATTTTATGCCGTCCCTGCCAACAAAACTGACTTTCCAGACTATTTTCATGTCTGTACAGCTACAGCTATTTGTCATTCAATTCATTCTAGCCCACCATTTCCCCAACTTACGTTTTACATTTTTCTTCTAATTTCAAATGCAAGGATCCCTTCAGAAAAATCCTCTTTACCCAAACCCATAGCACTCAGACCCAAGGGACCCTGTTGCCTATGCAATATTGAATGCCAGCAGGCTGTCAGACCTCACCCACGACTTTCTTGTTYTCCACAGTAGCTTCAGAGAAGTTTKCTTTGCTGGGAGAAGCAAGRCAATGTAAGCCTCAATAACAGCAGCTTTTTTCCCATTTCTGCCTATCTTGCTGCTGAGACATTCAAAACATATATTTAAAAAAGCAATATACCTGGACTTGTGAAAAGAAATATATGAGTCTATTTCAAGTAAATTAAAAAATACTTGAAACATCATACTTTTTGCTCCAAGCTTTGGAATAGTAACCATGGAAAATAGAGGTTTCAGACATATTGGTCACTCCCTGCTAATCTGCACCTCCCTTAACTCTCACTGCAACTTCAGTTAATTTTGAAGCTGCATTCTTATTTTCTTAAAAAGGGTATGATCCCAGGAAGAACCAATTTTTCCCTGGCAATTTCTCTCATTCAGCATTTGCACTGGGTCAGTATTTTGATTGCCTTGCCGTTGCTATATGCAATGCAAAATTACTGAGAATTTCGATAGTCCTCCAGGTTCTGTAATTTTCAGATCCCATCACTTTTACTTTGTGCTTCTGGGATTTTTATATCCTTAGATGGTACTGAGACAAAATAAATATTTCAGTAAAATATGAATCAGTTTCTTTGTTCTCTACTCACACCTAATATTTCTTTTGTTTTAACATTTGTGGTATTTCCAGGATCAGATCCTTAAAACCAACTGTTGTTAATTGCTTGATTCCTAGAAAAATGGAAATGYTCATAGTGGCATCACCTCTTCTGCAAAGCTTATGAGAATAATTCCTGCATTAATTGGTAAAAACTAATAACATAACTGGTCTTTACAAAAAGACTTCCACTTATCTTTTGATTCACRGTGGAATGAGGTGATAAAGGCTTCTATCTGCAATCTAAATCTCGTTTTCCCCTGCAAACACCAGRCCACACATCTTGTCAGTTCACACATTGACTAATACAATCCCACACTGGCAGGTCTCCCAGACAGCACTGTAAGAAAATGTCAGCTGGTCCCCGGTAATTCTGCTGAGTTAATCATCGGTTCAAAATGTCACCACCCTATTTCCTTCCTCCTTGTCTTGATTTCCTTCTCATAAAGTTTCAAATGAACTTTAAAAACTATGAGACTGACTATCCATTGTGCCAGAGCATAAGAAATAGTTTGGAAATGAGCAATCCAGAAGTGCAGCGAGGTGCTCTGAAGTTTCATGCCAAAAAAAGTAACCAGCAAAAGGTCTTCAGCGCTGTTTAGGTTCTCATGCCACCCCCAATGCTTTGCTCCCTCCCAACTGAACTCCTTCAGCCCTGAAAACAGGATTTTTTTTTTTCTTTATGTATACCCACAGAGGCAAGGAGCTCTGCATGTACTGAGGCCAGCAGGATAGAACTTCACCCAGGGCATGGTTCCATTAGGTCAGACAATGCCCAATACATACAGGTGGTATTTTATTTCCTTTTGATCTCCCTTTACATAACTCCCGCAGTTTGACAGAGAGTTTTACAGATCACTTTCTAGAGCGGARAATAATAAATATAAACATGTATATGCAAAAGATTTTAAAACAACAAACCCTCAGAAAAAGAAAGACAGACTGCATCATCACAGCAGGTAACTTGCTTTGCTGTAATTGTGCTCTTTTTAAAAAAGCCTATTTGCTTTTTTTCTTTTTTTTTTTTTTCAGATTACAGATGCAGATTGATACTTGCTAACACTTAAACTTCCTTAGAAAACAGAGTGACAGGGGTGAAAATTCTGTTATTCAGGTGAGACAATATATTGACAGGATAGCTTTCTGCTAAGAGCTCAAGTCCTTCCTGCTTTTCACACACATTGAAATCGTAGGCATACCACTTATCTTTTAGTCTATCTGTAGTTGATCTTCACATATGGGTGCACAAAAGTGTAAGGCACTTGTTTCACATGCTTATGAGTTAAGATATCTACATAGAATAGATTTGACAGCACTGGGGRCCTCACCATGTTTTGGTAAGAGTCAAATCAGGTGAAAGATCCACTCTCGAGAGCAGCAAATTTGTTTCCTGAGTTTTGCAGACAACCAAGTTGCTGAATTGCATCTTGACTCAGAGATGCTGCTGTTACTTTTTTTCTTTTTATTATTATTATTTGTTCTATACTCCTTTGAGAGGCATCTCTTTCATTAAATTGCCCCTGGAAGTCGTGTAAAGGTTTATTACCTACAAAAATGCGAAAAGCTGCTGCCTTGTTTTCAATCTGACACTTTGTAGCTTCTGTGATTGCCTCTAAGCTGTAGTTTCAACATGAAAATAAGCAAAGGATGCTTATTTACCTCCTGTACCCCACTCAAGGTTTCACAGACCTCCATCACCCTCTCTTTTCATTACCCACTGTCCTGACTAATATGCATTAAACAGAAGCCTGTCCATACTTTCCTTCTATTTCCCTTTTGAGATGTGGGGTCCAGACTGCACAGCCAGATTCCAGGAGCGCCATGGATTTTAATGGCACATGASAAAYACAGAMTCATARAAAGGTTTGAGGTGAAAATGAACCTWAAAGATAATTTAGTTCCAGCCTGGCCTTTAACACTGWCAGGGATGGGGCACCCACAAGTACCTGTTCCAATCTCACTATCCTACAGTATTTCTTTYTAGTATCTAATCTAAACCTCTCCTCATTCAGCTTAAAACCATTCCCACTTGTCCCATCAGCACATGCCCTTGTGAAAAGCACCTCTCCAGYTCYCTTGTAGGCCTCCTTTAGGTACTAAGAGGGGCTCCAAGGTCTCCCAAGAGTCTCCTCTTTTGCAGGCTGAAAAGTTCCACCTCTCTCAGCCTGTCTGCAGAGGAAATGTGCTCCTGCTCCCTCTCTGGGTGACCCTCCTCTGGACCAGCTCCTAAAGGTTCACTTCATTCCCCTTCTTTCATCTGATAATTAATTACTAAAAGCTGAGATTTTGGTTTTTGGTTCTACTATAAATTAATGTTACAATCCTAAACATGCATCCTGTGGAGTAGCAGCCAACCCAGAATCTATCATTATACATATAAAGTTTGAGTTATTCCCCTCTCCCAACACCCAAATACCTATTTATCAACATTGTGCCACTAACAATTTGCAGTAATTCGCAATAACAGAAAGCCTAACTTTGAATAGAGCTATTTTAAAAGTGCTGYAGTGCTTATGGAAAGGAAAATTATGCCAATTGATTTTAAAGACTAATCCTGCTTCTAAAGGTACAATCACTTTTACTACTCTAGTCCCTTAAGTGTTTGAAATACCTATATCATCAAGATGTATATCCCCAGAGAAACAGTACTAATACAATTTTTTTGTCAATACACTTTTCCCACACATTTTAATGTTATTTACAGAAAACATGGYTGAAAAATTTGGGTGAAGAGGATAAGTGTGGAGAAAAGAAGTCTTGCCAAATCATTCTTTCTTTATGCTTATAAACTGGAATGAAAAGACTGATTAAACAGCATTTTAATAAAATGACAGCTTTCAGGATTTTCTATGCSCTGTCCCATTCCCCACCCTCCCTCCCTTAATACAATGACCTGGGTGTAAAATGCATGAGCAGTGCAGGAGCTACACAGGTACAAAGCTCTCCCTGAACAGGAAGGCTGACTGATGCATTCCAGGAGAGCTTGCACATCTGTGCTTGGGTTTGGCATCTGGCAGACACGTGTTTGGAGCCCTCAGACTGAAAGGACAGTTTTCACAGCGGCGGTGCTCAAGGGCTCACTGTATAAAACATTCTTCCCTGGGCAGCAGACACACGGCACTTGCCTAGGAAGCAATTCTGACACCATTCAGGGGAGCAGAGCAAAGTGGAAGCAAAAAATCAATATCCATTCTCAGTTAAACGGTTGTAATCCCAGCTAYTCCCTGGAGAAATCCCCATCTCAGTGCCAATTCCATAAGCCTTAGTGCCTTTYCAACCCCCCTTCCCACCCCTAACTTATGTTGTGCTCAGACATTCTATTGACCACAGTGACAAATTCCCAGAAGGGTGAACTCTCTAAGTAGCATTTATTTAACGGAGAGATGGGAAAACCTATACGGATGGGTTCTCACAATTTTGTTTCCAGCCAAGTGCAGGAGCTGAGGCTGAAGAGATCCCAAGGCAGAGCTGGAGCTGCAGCCTGATCCATGAAAGCCAGCAAAGATCATATAGAATTCTTGATTCTGCCACCTGCTTCTAGATAAATATCTGGAAATACTCCCAGGTGGACAGCTTGCTGTGGCCACCCACACCAGAAGCCTTGCTGACATGCTTGGTGTGCCAGTAATCCATGTCAGCTTCCCTGGCCAGCCCAGCTGTGAGGCTGGATGTGTTCAGCCACGCCTTCCCAAGGCTAACTAGCCCTGATCTGCAGCAGAACAAACCAGCACATTGCCAGGAGACATCCCCCTTGCCTGGCACTGTGGCTTCAGTGTGCCCAAACCCCAAAATGTGWGTGCTGTTTCATGCCAGTGAGGGCTGTACTGTCCTGGAACAGGAGAGGGGGTGGAACATGCCAATAAGCTATCGTGCATTTCCTAAGGAAATGTTTCCAAGAAACAGATGTATGCACAAAAAGGAGAGAGCCCGAGCTGTTCAGGACAGAAAAACAGCCAAAAGCTAACTCCAAAGCTTTGCAGAAAAAATTTATTTTACTGAGTGAATATTGCATGAAGTTAAGGCTGAAGAAATGTAAAGTGATGCACATAACAAAAAGCAATCCTAGCTTCATATTCACAACAATGGGGTCTGAACAAACTATTACATCCTAGAAAAGTGAATTCTGAACTAAAAGAGAGAGTTCTATTAAAACGCTCAATGAGAGGCAGTTAAACTGTCAGATGAAATAGAGATAACAAAATAGAAAATATCTGTATAAATCCAAAGTGACCCTGACTTTTGAATACTGCTTGAAAGTTTGGCCTCTCCCCAAATCTCAAAAATTACACTGTAGAACTAGAAGGAAAAGGGAAAACCAGAGGTATGATATACCTTCAAAACAAGKAACAACTGGATTGCCTACAGCTTTTCAGCCTAACATACAAGAGGGATGATACAGGTTTTGAATAAAAAAAGATATTAAAAATGAATTGGAAATACATATGGACCTTTTTTGTTATAAGAGAAAGCAAAAAAAAAACAAAAACACAAGCCACATCAATAGGTTGTAGAAACGAAGAAAAAGCTACAATTTCACACCAAGCAGTGCACAGTCAAAGGGTAAAGGTTATTATTACAGGATTATGTGAATATCAAAATTTTACACAGGTTCAAAGAGCAGTTGAACATTTTTATAGCAGGCCAATGTATTAAAAGCCATTAGATGAGAATTTCACCTTGGCTCCAAGCAGTCTCTTAGTTCCAGGCTTACAGAAACCACCTGGGGAAGCACCACCACTCACTCCCCCAGGCACATGCTGCTGCCAGACCTCTTGTTGAATTTGGTTAGGTCATTTTTATGCTCTCAGGGAAACTGCATTACTCAATGAAGTCAGCAAAGTTCTGCAGCTTGCATTAACAAAAAGCACAGAGTGAAGATGGACCTTGCTCAAGAAAAGCCTCAGCTCTTTGTCCCACTGACACCAACAGAATTAAGAGCAGCTTGTTATTCAGTTATTTCTGGATGTGCCTCAAAGATATTCTTGGTCAGAAATTCATATTTCAGCTACAGTTATAAATAACTTGTATCAGGTAACAACTAGTTAACTGATAGCCATTAATATTCATCATTTAATAAACACTGCTGCTGAGTTGAGTTGACAAGTTATTTCTCCTCACTTCTTTCAATAGTCTGTCTTTTAGAGTTCTGTAATTACAAACGGCTTAGTCCTAATTATAACGACTATTATTTGTTATTAWCTGGCAATCATTTTACAAATCAGATATTAAAGCAGCTGTAAAATAACTTGTGCATATTTTATTATTCAATTTAAGATAATAACCTGTGACATTCTGTGCCTTTGCAAATGCCATCTGGAAGAGCAAGTAAATTCTCACTACATCTGACATAAAATAATTTATAATTTTCCCTAACTCTTTACCTTAGTTTTTAACTATCTGCAGCAAAGCAAAGTATTTCATTACCTCACACAGACCGCAGTGTGGATAAGGGGTTTGAACTGGGAGTTGGAAATGTTCCACATAAGGGTACATCATGTCTGTTACTGTAAGGCTGCCTGAAGCAAACSCAGCACGCCAAGCCCTCGCTGCTGTGAGCTTTGTCCGATTTGACACGGCCACACCGTGCAGTGGAAACAATCACAGAGACCTCAGCTACTGTCTAATCCACTCCAGCTCATGCCAGAGCCAGGGTTTCGACTGCCACTGCCGATTCACCCCCTCTTTTTGCTGTTGTCAAGAGGCTCGGACTACATGAGAATGAAAGGCAAGAACCCATTTATTGCAGCTCTCTCCTGATCCTCTTCCAGTGTTATGAAAGAACACAACAACAGCTCAGCAGTGTAACAGCAGATAAAAGAGAGGACTGTATGACACACATCAGCTGGCTGTGCCTGTGTGCAGGGTACCCTTGGGTACCTTGTCTGCAGGGCACACCTTTATCCCATGTTCCTGAATGCCTGGGCTCCTTTCAGAAGGAAAACCCTCACAGGAGTTCTTTCACACTTCATCTTTGTCTTCAACTGAAGATTTCAGTTTCAGACTGGCTGAAATTTGTTTAAGCTTATTAAAAGGATGCATTGGGGAGGAGAACAGTTATTGCACCAGCAGTGCCCTGCTACACCCATGGTTTGGAGCCAGCTGGGTAGAAAGCAGAGCTGTCCACTGGGAGTTCGCTGCTAAGAGTGGTTTGCTGCTCATACATGCTCAAATGCCAAGTGTTATTCAGGCTTTGCACGGGAATGAAAAGAAAACAGAAAAAGGAAYAGCAAAAAGTGGTTTCAGGCATGTCTCCCTCTTACCTCAGGGTTGCTGGGGGACCTCTGGGACAGAGCCAGGCTCTTTGTCTCTCTCACACAGCCCTCCAACACATCTGCCTGCCAGGGAAAAGGGACTTTGTCCCTAGTGCTGGGTGCCAGCTCCCTCCRTGCCTCCAGGCAGGACACACACATCTCTCCTTGCCCCACAAAGCCTCTCTCACCTCCTGTGACTGTGGCTTCCTGCAGGGCAAAGGCTCCACACTCATGAGTCAGTGGAAAAGCCAGATATTCAACAACATGTACAAGGTACCAGTGTTAAGTACAGCAGGACTGTACTTAACACTGAGAAGAATATAGCAGCTGTATTTCCAGCTGTCCATGTCTTCCTGGATAATACCTTTATTTATAAGCACAAATCTCCTTGGCTTTCTGTGGCATAAACAATAATGAAGGAAAAGGTGTGGAGATAAAGGTGTGGAGATTGGAGGCCTTTCACTCCTTATCCTCAGAGATTTTATAATTCTATGCTGAAGTTATAAATTGAAGGAAGAAAACAGTGGGG
>NW_026623304.1:1204154-1255011 GCF_030028575.1 Malurus melanocephalus | reverse complement strand
TTTTTTTTTTAAGACACTGATGGAAATAATCAAAGTTTACAGAGTGCGAAGTGCCAAACCATCTTTCAGGGCAAAGAGTAAGGGACAGCAAGCCTTGCTAAGGGACCTGCATGGTTACATCTCATCTGAAGCCCCCAAACAGAACAAACAATCCCCAGACTGCACAGTCCTGTATCACTGCTGGCTAATGCAGAGCTGGCATCAACTCGGTGAATACTTTTTYTCTCCAAAATTTCAGTTGTGCCCTAAAGCTTGAATTCCAGCATCCCTGGCACCCAAATGCCTCAGTTCTAAGCAACCCATTCTCGAGTTCTAGTTCTCAAGGGACCTGACCTGCAAAGCCTTCACCAAGCCAGATTGGGCTTACTACCAACCAAAGAGGCCACAACCCTCTTTTAGAGAGCAGCAGATTYCTATAATCCTAAAGGCTGCAGGAAATGGTCCTTTCTTCAAGGCAGTGAGAGAAAGAATCAAACCAGCAGGTCAGCTCCCAGAAGTCCAATATACCAGACTGCCCTAAGGAACATCTGCATGCCTGTGATGTCTGAGATATTTGTATGGGCAGCTCCTTTTTCCTCCAAATTACAATTCACTTATTCTAAATTAAAGGTTACACAGTACATCCCCGAGTTATAAAATTACAGATCTCTATTACTAATGTGCACACTATTTCATTACCAGGCTTCATCTTAGACATTAAGGAGTCATTTTCAAGTCAAAYCCACAAATTTAAAATAAATTTGGCTTTCAGGGAAGAGAAAAAAAGAAGAGATGCAYTCCCTTTTATGCCAGGACTTCTGTTAAAATGCATTCATAAAGGCTCAATAAATGTACAGTAAACATTATAAGCATGTTATTTGAGAAGCAGATATTATATACATGAATGTAAAACATGATTTCAAGAAACCTATTTCAAGYAACTTTATCTAAAATTGCATTAACCATTTAGTCACCCCTCATGAATTACATATAAGAGAAACAAAGTGTAAATTATTGCTGCACTGTGATCAGAATAGGGGTCTGATTTCACACTAAATTTACTTTCTACAAATTTGTTTTGCAGTGAACTCCCATTGACATGCCAGTGACCAGCATGGGCATACAAACATCTCTTTCCCAGGTCTCTCACTGCCATCRCCACTCCAAGATGAAAGCAGGCATTGGATCTGCATTTGGGACAAAGCTCCTCTGCAGGGTGGAGCCGGTCAGGAATGAGCCAGCAACAAGCCACCACCCACACCATCTCGAAAACCAAATATTACTGCAGCTTCAGCACACCTTGAGCAGCAGGATGAGCAGAGCTGACCAGGGGATGCRGTGAATGGCCATGGTGCAGCTGCTGCTTTGCCTAAGGCAGAGCAGAATGCCAAGCTGTGCTGGATCCCACTGCTRCCCCTGGGAAGGGACTGATGTCAGGCTATCTGAGCAACAGCAGGAACACAGCATCTTCAGAGATGAAAGTCTGACCAGGTCTGCTTGGAAAGATTTTTAGACTTTGTTAATAATTTTTGAGCAGTGGAAAAGCACAAAGGCTGAGTGGAAAATTGAAGCAAACACGACTGCAGCTCAGCTAGTGGCCCACAGCTCTGGGTGCTGCCTGGTAAGACTGTGATGGTCCAAACTTCCATCAACAAATAATGTGTTTTGATCACCTACAGCACCCACTTGGAGGTTGCTATAGCAATAATGTTTTATCCCCTTTTCTTCTTCAAAGCTCCAGCAGCAGAGAACAAATAGTGTGCTGCTTGAACCAGAGTCAGAGCTAATTCTGCAAAACTGTGCAGGAATGAAAAAGCCATTTACCTGAGCTCTTATTTTTTTTCTATCACTGTTGAATTTCAAGTCAAACATTCACTGACTGTCTTTTCTTAGTCTCAGAAAACAAAAAAGCTATTGATTTTCAGCACTTTTTTTCCGCACTGAATTCTTGCTCCCATTAAAACGTCTCCAGAAAAGCAAAAGGTTTCCTACTGTGTTTGCATCCAATGTGAGCTTGCATGGAAGCATTAATGAAGAGTAATAAAAGACTGATAAATGCTGTGTGACAGGACTTGCAAAGTGTCTGATCAAGTGGTTTCTGTTTCTTCTGCCTTATCCCAGAAGATGGAGCCAAATGACAAAGTGTCTGTGGCCCCGACAAGCTGCACGTAGGTGCTTCTGAACAAAACCCTTTCCAGTGAAGGTAAGGTTAGTCTCACTCAAGGCTGGCTGGAAAGGCAGTCAGGTTTCTTGCAGATTTTTTTTTTTTTTTTTTGCATGTCACAGCTGTTTTATAGCTCTTTGAAAAGAAGGGAGGCCAACTAGATCAAGGTCAGAAGCCTACATTTTCAGAAAGCTAAATGAAAAGCAAAAAACCTCGCCAAACTCCTTCACAGACAAAAAGAAAGCTTTGTTTGTGACTGGCAGCATCACAAACCTATTTGATAGCCTTAAAAAAATAAGGTGAAGAGTCTAAAATACAAACATAGTACTCACCCTTGACTTGCATGTTATTTACAATAACTAAAAACTTATGAAACAAGCTGGAAGGAAGAGCTTTCAGTAAATATGTCAGAATTGAGAAGCACACTTTATCTTCCCATTTTGTGATTCCCTGCTGAGTGCAATTAAGMAAGCCATAGTGCAAGAGCAGCCTGGCTGCAATGGCATTTAGGGTTAACATAAATCATTCACAAGTCATTCAAAATGCATCTTCCACTTTGTACAACACGAGGCAACCTTGTTTCTGAGGATAAGCAGAAAGGGTTGAGCTGAGACTGTGCTGAGAAGCCAAAGGATTGTGTTCAATCCCAAAACAACGACTGAATTCATCCCATAGACACCTGAAGAGGAGTGTCCTTCTTGGCTGGGAAGTCATAGAAGGCTCAGCCTGAGGCCCCAACATCCTTAGAGGATGGCTTGTTATCAGATTCCCTGATCCCAGCCTGGGCCCTTATGGCCAGCTCAACCCTGATGGATTCTGGCTTWTTTGGTAAAACATTCTCATTATAATGACATTGAGCTGAGTTCTATCTCCTGGAGAAACAACTTCTCTCACAACCAATGATAAAACAATCAAGTTATTCAGGATGGTATGAGAGGTGAGAACCTCCTGAGGAACTGCAGAGAAAGAACATCCAAGACTTGGTGACTGGCCAATGGCAGACAAAATACATTGCAGGCTGCAAGTGACACATGGGGGGAAGAAAACAACCCTAATTTAACACTCAAACATTGTTTGCAGACTGCATTACGCTGCAGTTGTGCAGCATAAAAAACAAAGGTCCAGCTACATGGCAGGACAAGGCATAATCAGGTAAATTATACCTTGAAATTTGATAGTTAAAATAAATATTGTAATTAGCATGTGTGGAGTTTGGATTTGTAAATYAGCTCTGATTCAGCTGCATYASTTCTKATGCTCATTTGACTTGGATCCTATRACAGAATCTGAAGAACAGGACAATCTAAAGAAATTATTTGTGCTGGTTAGACAAGAGAATGCCTTGGTTCAACTGCATCGGCATGCTCTCATTTTGGGTTTGTGTTACACAGAAAGTCTTTAATAAAGGAAAACTCTGTTTTTTTTTTAAAGGTAAGCAAAGCATCAGCTACAGTTTGTGAACAAATGCAATATGCCATATGAGCAGAGCCTTGCACAGGCATATGGATGTTGATAAACCCAGAACAAAGGCAGAGTGGACCCCTTTTAGTCCAATGAGTCATTGATAAAAAACCCAAATGTGTAGGGAAGGACATTTAGGACAAGGAACACTGAAACAACACCAAGGATGCCTATCAGTCCTTTTATCAGCAGTAGAGTGAAAGAGATACAGAAGTAAAATATCCTGTAGGAAGCAAGTGCAACTGAACTCACAGAGCACACAAAGAAATATATCCATTGCTTAGGAGGTGTGCAGGTGTGCTGACTGCCCAGGTTTAGCTTTCACATTGCATTTTCCGTGGGCAGATGGGATTTTTAGACAGCCTAGATCTCAGGTATAACTCAAATAAAACTGTGGAAACTTCAGGCATGAGAGAATACAGGGGAAGAAATGACAGAGGAATTCAAAGCATGGGGTTTGGTTAGCTCTAGACCCTTTGCTGATGATTTGTTCTTCAGCTTCATGGCCTCAGTACTTCAGATTCTCAAATCCCACAGCTGGGACCAATTTTCAAAACTACAGTGCTCCCCCCTTTTAGAAGCATAAAGATGGAGAATGCCTTTGAGACAGGATTACTATCTGTATAACATCTTTCTTGCCAAAACAAGAGTTAAGCCCTTAAAACCCCTTGGCCCTTTCTAGGAGGGAATACAGGCCAAAGACTTAAAATTATCTTAATTATTAATATTATATTAGAAGAAGAGTGCACATTTTAAAGAAAATCCAAACCACGCAACGTAGACTGAAAATCAATGGTCACACAATTTCAACTTTGCTATTCCAATAGTTAGTTAACTATAGGGTTAAACTCATGTCTCYGAGTTTCTAAATTTCACTCTCTACACTTTAAATTTCAATTTCCAACTACTGGATTTTGTTATTTCCTAGGGTCAAGCTCAAAGCTGTCAATTATCAATGTTTTTGTTCCCCTTAGAGGTAATTATAGCCTACGAGGAAGTTGCTCATTTATCTTTGCTTTGATGAGACAAATGAGAGAGAGCTCCTGAAGTCTCTCTGTATAATGCATATTTTTACAGCTCATTTAACCGCGTGTGTTTTCTTCAAACACCCTCCACCCTCACAACACTTCCAGAAGCTTGAAGACTAGAATGGGACTCTGTAAAAGATGTTCCAGATGGGCCAAAGTGTGGAACCAGTGGTGTCTCACATACACAGAGGTACTGTCACAAAGGCTAGGAGACTGTTCACAAAAAAAAAAAAAAAAAAAAAAAAAAAAATCAAATGTACTTTTACCCAGAAGAGATCTTTAGCTCCATTGGCAGAACATAGGATGAGTATTCTGCAAGAGAACTGGGTGAACAGTGTGATTTTCTATACAGCTGCTTTAAAGCAAAATGGTCTTGTCAGGCAGGATTCCAGTTCAGCTCTTTCAAATTATCAGAGGGAGATTTTGAAGGAGAAATGCTTGACATTCAGCATAAAAAAAAACCTAAGAGCCTTGGATCAGTATCAAGAGCACAGTGCACCTTCACAGCCTCTCCTGCACAGTTTTGGGTGCCATGCACCTTTCTCCTCAAGAAAAGGAGAAGGTAATAAAAGCATATTAAACCTGCTCTTGGTAAATATCACCTCCTTTGAATGGAAGTGATGCTTTATGAATTTCTAAATGAAAGCTCACACAGCTCACACGTTATCTGGCCACTAAAGCCTGGCCACAGCTGGTGCTGSTGATAACTAATGGTTTGTGGGGAAAGTGAGGCTTAAGAGAACTTTACAGGGAAGATGTTCAGTATAAGAATCCTTTGAGTTGAGATCCACACCTGGAGCAGCCAGAGCATGTCAGAAGTCGCTCAAAGATCAGGAGCTGCATTTGACACTTCCCACCACYCCCTGCTTCAGTTTTGCAGGCCAGATTATCTGGATATAGACTGGGAAGGAATTTCAGCTTCAGTTCTTATCTAAAGCTTTTGATACACTTTTTAATGGCAAGATAAAAATGCCTAGCACACAAAGTGATTCTTTTCTGTCAGATCTGGGAATTAGTGATAAATTCTGATGCAACACCGTAAATAACTCTTTCCATTTAATGATGCTGAGCATGTTAGGCTATGTCAATCATCCCTTGGAAATGAAGAGGAGATGTGATTTGAAATGGCAAGCTGTGTGTGTCTAATCAATAATCTCATTATGTGTCAAGCAAACCAAATTTGATTATCACAGAGCAGCTACAGTCCTCCTCAGTGCGGTTGCAAGTCAGTTGCCATTCAAACTCCCAGTCTCAAATCCAGCAGATGAAACTGGYGGAAGTTTATTTGTCTTCCAAATGTGGAGAAATCTAGAAGGATTGTGGGATAAAAGCACTGTGGCTGCTGTAAACCACAGGAGATTCCAGCCTCTAGTGGGAAAAAAAGAGAAAAGGGCAAAAATGCTTGTGGTTCCTTCTCTTTAAAACACCCTAGCTTTCAGCCCTCACTTCTCTCAGCCCTTCAGTGGCTCCTTGCACTTCCTTTCACCTTCGAAATACAAATAGCTCCAGACCTTGGATAGTCCCTCCACTTGACCTGTAAAACAATCAGGATTGTTCAACCCTTCTAGTTTTGYTCTCCTGAGCTCTGTATAGTGCAGTCCATCTCATGGATTATTCCTTTCCACTGATCCATCTGCAAAGGATCATATTCTGCGTCACTCTGACTTTGCATYATAACTAAGGGATCTGCACACGGGTAAGCTCTAAATCAAAGGATTTCATGACACCCAACATGAGATCCAAGTGTATCCCTACTAAGGGTCTGCAAAACTTCATGACATGAGCCAGACCRCTCACCTGTTTCCTTGGCTTGCTCYCCCCATTCACAAGAACATAAATTCCAAGCTCTATTCTGCTTCCTCAATATCTGCATGGCACTGGATGYTTTTTTTTTCAGTGCATATTTCTCAGTTGTGTGCACACCACTGTGAACTGTCCATACACCAGGAGAGCTCACACTCACTAKGATTCCTTCAGTCAGTACAAAACCYGATTTTGCTGCAAGCTACCATTCCAATAAGTTATTTAYTCTGAGAGTGGTGAGTCACACTGGAACAGGTTGCCCACAGAAGCTGTGATTATTGTTACCCCATTCCTGGAGTGTCCAAGGCCAGGTTGGATGGGGCTTAGTGGGAGATGTCCCTACCCACGGCAGGGGGGGGTGGTAACGAAATGATATCTAAATCCTTTCCARCAAAAACCAGTCTATCATTTTATGATTTGTGTTGAATCTATATTAAAAATAATGCTACAAATTCCACAAAACAGTGTGCCCATACCTAGCTCCAGCCTGATTTCAATAAACACATGGTCCCTTTGGAAGCAATACTAGAATTCTTTATCTCCTCTTCTGTAGTGGCAACATGGTGAGAGATTTGTGAAAATCAAGGGATAAAATGGGCTCATTTACATTTCAGAGGCTCCAGCTGGAAGTGTTTCCTGTCTGCTTAAAAACAACACTGTTTATAACCCTGAGATTAAGTTTTCTTTTGCCCTATAAAAAGCATTAAAAAAGCTCTGACCTTTTTTTACTAAGTTATTCTTCTAATTAACACTGAATGCTTTTGCCCTAGATAAAGAATTGTTTATTGCATCAGAGCTAAGATTTTAAGATATTATGACTAACAGTGCTTTGGGATGTAATAAATGAATGCCTTTTCAGTCATAGGTAGCGAAAAAGTGCTCCATGTTGCACTTTTGGGAGCATCAGTTTACTGGAAAGTCTGTGAAGAATCTGCCTTGGATCATCACACRTGGAGCTGAGAGCCAGATTTCATATGCCAACCCCACGCGCAGAGGATATGCTTTTCCCAGGAGCTGCAGTCCAAGTTAGTCACCTACACACAAGCTCCAAAGCACCCAATTTCCAGCAGCCACTCTGTCCCTCCCCTTTGAAAAGCCACTGCTGCATGTGGCTGAAACAGGAACCTTTGGCAYGCTGTTGGGCACCCAGACAGCCCCAACCAGGACATGGCAAGCTCCCCTTCTCCAGAGCCCTCATGTGCAAATCCTAGAGTGGTAGACCCATTCATGGTGGGTGGACAGGCACAATAACCTCTGGTCCTTGTCTCCACTTGCTGAGCTATCTCGTGGTCTCAGCTCCCCTCCCAGCACAGCCAGAAGTCAGGGACAATTTGTGGGTGTCAAAGAGCAGCGGTAGGGCCATAGTTATCATTCTCCTGTGGCTCGCGGCATATTTTGTTCCTGCTGCCATATGATTTTTAAAGTTCTCCTATCCCTCAGGAAATATATCAGGAGGTTTTTTCCTTTATCCAAATGGGAATTTTCTCTTATTACTTTCTGAAGTAAAGCTTGARCTTATTTCAGCTCCTGAAGGGACCAGCTGCCCTCAGGAAAGCAGGCAGTGCACTCATTTCCTGGCTGTGGGAGGTGATGGCCTCTTTTGTGATGAGGGGAATACAGAAGTGGCAGGATCTGTTTGTTACTTCATTCCACAGCTTTTGCCATAATCCCCATTGAATTCTGAGCATGTCTCCTTTATCTCTTTTCTTCTTTCCATTCCCCAACAACCTGGTTCCAACAATCATAGGTAAAACCCAGAAGAGCTGAGCAGAATTATATTGTTTCGATCCCAGTTTGGTGGCATTGCCCGGAACAGCACACTCTGGTTTGAGATTGGTGAGGGCTTAGGAAGCTAAACCTGTGTCGTGCACAATTCAGAGATCATCAGCCCCTGCTGTGCTTTTCACAACAAAACATAGGTACTGACTTTAAAAAGGCTTTGCACATTGCTCTTCCCAAACAGCAGCCTCCAGGACATTATTACCCTTGCTTCCTTTGCTGGATACAAAAAAGAAGGCAAGACCAGACTGCTGTGAAGCAGACAGGAATTTTCCTATTGATACCAATAGGAATCCAACCTTTAAGTGTCTTATTGTTTCTCTACTCTTTCTTGTTCACAACCGCAAGCACTAATAGCATTTTAATTTGGACTGAAATACTTAAAACTTTGTATTTTCAAGGACTGCTAACTTCAGCTGCTTTTCCTAAGCAATGACCTCTCTTGACGGGCATGTTTKGTAATTACAATTTTTCCTAATGCGCCTGGAAATTTTGCCTGATTAAACCTTCTCTCAGTGTCAGACTGAGTTTTCTAAGGAATCAAAAGGAACAGAAGTTGCATTTTCTTCATGCTGTGCTCATTACAAAGGTCTTCATTTAGCAAAGTGCCTTCCAGCTTGGAGTGTAYGAGCGAGCCCACTGAGACTAATAGGATTATTCCAAGCTGGTAAGGCACATTCTTATGTATCTTGCTGAAACTTAAATGAGGCAYGATGTGATTGAGAAGGATCCAGGGGAAGTCCAGTGTGATCAGGTGGAGTGGAAGTTACAGCCAGACTCAAAACATGAAGTCCAGCCTGTGTGGTGTGATCACATGGAGGAGGCATGCTGCCCTCAGAGGGAGCCATGCTAAAAAGTACATGTGTGTCAGCATGTAGGGTCACATGCCCCTCGAGGCCATGGCCCTTTTTTATGGAACAGAGTAAAGTGCCTTCCAGAGAAAAGCTGGCTTGGCTGATTCTTCCATACCATGCAATATAAAAAGCCTGGGAAAGATTTTACACCTACACATCAACTCTTATTTGGTTCCCCTACTTTGTTTTTTTCATTGACAAGGTACCTTTTTAGTTAGACTATCCAAAACATGTGGAAAAGTCTCCAGATCAGCTAAAACTTCAGCTCTGYAGCATGTCCACCTCAAACCAGAAAATTTAGAAAGACCTGCTGTTATTAAAAATAAAAAGGGAAGCCTGGAGCAACACAAACAAAAGCTCAGGCCCTGCAGCACTGCTCCCTGATCTCTGATCCTGTCAGCACTCTCCTGCTGTGCCTCAGCAAAAGCAGATCAGGATGTAGCTGGGGAGTCTCTGATGAGTGCCCTGGGGCTAAAGAAGTTTTGCAGATGATTCATTAGCACATTTCTCTTAAGTCAAATGAAGTGTATGAGAAACATTCTTCAAGCTGTTTCTCTGCAGCCCCAGTGGCCAGTAAAAGGTCTGACATCACTTACCAAACTGGAAGAAGGATTTGGATTCTGATCTCCCCCCAAAAAAATCTTACACAGAATGAGAAATTTTCCAATCTTTTGCATTTTTATTGATGTCTTTTTCATATCCTATGTTCGTGTCTGTCCAAAGGGTGTTGGCAACCTGATATCCAACAGGACAATTATCTAACCTTTAATAAACTTCTACATTTAAGGATTCTATTCTCTTTAATGGCAATTCTAGCAGATTCAAGTGGGAACTAAAGCATGTTCTGAGACATTTTCATAAAGAGMATTGCAGGTATAAGATTTATATACCACTGTATTCAGTACGCTTAGGAAACAGATAATCCTATTCATCTAGCTTTGCCTTATCAACTTAAATAGGTTCTCACGTACCAGGCATCTTCAGTAATTGAATAGTGAAATTGCAAAGTGCATACATTATAAATGCTGCTAGGAATAGACCTAGCACTTCATAAAACAGAAAGAGTAAGGTTTCAAGGTGGTGGTACAACTTGCTTTTAACAGCACTGAAAAAACATATCAAGGAATCCAAATACTTCCCTGAATAAGAGAAGTAGCGAGCTAAGCTGCTTAGAATATGGAAATACCCCAAAGCACAGTTACATAAAAAAGCCAAAYGTTTTGTAGATAATGCCATAGTTACAGCAAACAAAATATACACTACATCCAGAATGTACACCCATGAATGAAAAATCCTCACCAAGACATTCTCCCTCCTTCCCAAGACGTTGAGTTACAACAGCTCAATCCTGCACCCTCAAAACTTAACTTCAGCACAGAGTGATTTCTCCCCAGAGCAAGGCAARGTTTCTCAGAAGTGGGCATCAYGCTGGTGCACCTTGACGACACCTTATTAAATTCATAGAGCAGCTGGAGTGATTGATTTCCCTTGGAGTCCAAGGAAAGTGGATCTTTTACATGATCTTTCCAATGACAAACAATGCAGTAACTTACCCTGTATTTTAAGCCCATCTAACAATGTCACCAACTGTTGTTTTGCTCTTCCATGCAAGGACCTGCAACTCACTCAGAAGTGACACCTTCTACCTCCATATGAAGTATTTTCAACTTTATTCTAGGATATTCATATATATGGAAAAATAAAAGGCTATACCMCAGAGCTGGGCTTAGTGCAAGCATTACACACTACGTTTTATATCACAATACTAGAACACACACTTGAACAGGTAAGAAAGTTTACAAYCACAAGCCAACTCTCCTGTGGGTAGATCTCATTAATACCTTCCAGCACTGTTAAATACTGTTGTAATAATTTGGTTGAAGTTGCRTGGAGAACAAAACACAGCCCAAAAWGTTGCTCAGTGAACAAAGAAACAAGTGAATGTGGTATTCTGCACCTATAGGATGGGTGTTCCAGGACAGTAACTCCTGCACATCCCTACACTATTTCTCTTGGACMAACCTGTCTGGCAGAAGCTGTTGTATGGTATGGCTAATCTAGGGCAAAACTCATGCAGATGACACTACTCAGTACAAGAAAGACAGCAGCAGAGTTAGCTACTGCCTAACAAAATTTAAGGGCTAAATTTGTCTAATTTAATGCCCTCAGCAAGGGCACTAATCTGCATAGCTCACCTCTTCCATCKACCAGTTCTCAGGAATCCCGTATGAACACAATGACCTTAAATATCCATTTTTCCAGGAGATTTWAAA
The DNA here is from genome assembly GCF_030028575.1 of Malurus melanocephalus. Lineage (NCBI taxonomy): Eukaryota > Metazoa > Chordata > Aves > Passeriformes > Maluridae > Malurus > Malurus melanocephalus. The sequence continues at coordinate 1,243,670 of NW_026623304.1, read as the reverse complement.
AATATTAAAAGAATTGCCTAATCATATAAATACCTGAGTCTTTCCCCTAGGGAACAGATTAAAAAAACAAAAACAAAACAAAAAAAAAGACTAAATAATTAAATACTGGCTACCTGAGAGCCTACCAGCAATCATCATCTTCTACAAGTTAACTCATCCTCCCTTCACCATCTATTAATAGACACACGTGCACATGCACACAAGCATTTGCATCTAGTGGRATTTTTTATACCTTTTTATTGCTGATATAATAGGAAACCTTCAATTTGTTTATGGCTTCAAAGTTGTTTTTAAAGTGAAAAACTATTTGCCTTTCCAGAACAGCAAAATATGTTTGAGGTGAGTGACACAAAAAATAATTCATGCACTTAGAAAATGATAACTGTGTCAGTTTTCTCTTATGGAAGAGAAGAAAGTGTCTGAACAAAGTCAGCCAGTTAAACAAAAAGGTTTATTGATTCCAGGATTACTTTTTTCATTTTTGTGATTGGATTTGGGGTTGAGGGAAAAAGTCCTGAGAGACCAGGGAGGGGAAAAAACAAAGACTTAGGAACAGGAAAAAAGAAAGGTAGGCACATTACCAGAGCACGTAAGACATGGAATGATYAACTGGTAGAAAAATTACAAGGGACAGCCAGGCTCTATTAAGGGTCCAGACTTGGACAACAGCTCTGAAGCTGATTAGGAAAGAGCTGAAGGACACCAGAGGAAATGGTCCTGTGCTCCCACTTTCTGTAGGAGCTGCAAAGTGCTGTGTCCCCACACTGCCTTCYACCTCCCCACAGGGTATAAAGAGCCTCCAAAGGGGTCTCTTCCATTGATAGGAGGGAATGGATGGTCTAAAGTATTTTTAGAAAGAATGACCAATTTCTTTATTTGGCTTTTCACATTCTATGTCACATTCACTTTTCCAAAACTGATATGTGTTGTCAAGCATAGACACTTCTCAGGAAAGGGGATTTTAAGCTCTTTTAAGTTCTCAGCAGTGCAAAGATTGAAGTCATGAAGAAGGAACTGGTATTTTGTTGCCTGAGTGACAATAACCTCCCCAGTGTACAATTTTCCAAAGCACCTACTTGCTTAAGGATCTTCAGATYCTTTTGTGGAAAACACTGAGGAGTCTAAATTCTGTTGAAGTTTCCTTTTTGACYTAAGACTGTCTTAAAAAATTGCTTTTTAATTTCAGGTAGTGATTGAAACATGGGCCATGGACTAGCATGGAAAGATGACTGGGAATATAACAGCATTTTCCAAAGCATCCTACCCACTTCTGTGCTTTCATTTATCCCTTCAGCCATTTTAGACATCCTTTATTTTCCTCCAGACTCTGGCTGAGGTGGATCTTAAAAATATAACCCCTTATTATAGGAGTCAAATAGAATTTATCTGTACTGCAAACCTTGGTTTGATTTGATTATAGGGMTTTTTTGTGCTGGTTGAAAGCAAAGGTTTAAGGAAGATGAACAGAGCATGGCCTGACGTGCCAATATATGACAGCTGGCTCCTGGCAAAAGAATCCATCAGGTCCTTGCTTGTGCCCATTTGCAGAGATTGAAGAGACAGCAATGAGTTTCCAAAACACAGCATGTGGCTTTAAAACCATGAAATCCACTCTAGTGCTGCACACTCAGAGTTCTATAGGCATGCAGGTATGTCAGTTATTTTCCCTGAGCAGCTTGTCAAACAAACAGTAACCCCTGAAAGGCTCCAACACTGCACTTACATGGTTCCCACTGCAGAGAAGACAGCCAGGAACATTCTGTGTATTACCTTCCTACAAACCAGTTTATTTATAGCACAAATGGCAGAGCATGGCAATTGCAAGAATACAAATAAGGCATATGGAAATCACCTTTCTCCCCCCAAACACAAAGATGTCTCTGCAGCCACACAGGTGTGTGCAGTACAATAGGATCAGTCWGATGGGATGATCCACTTGAGTTCACAGGCAGCAGTTCCCATCAGGGCATGGAGATGATAGCATGGGAGATATTCTGAATGGCAGACAGGTTACACAAGGGCAGCAACTATACCACTAAAAATATTTTTCAATAGACATAGTAGTTGCTATCCATGGCCCCAGGACTCTCATGTAGTTTATAAGAAATGTTTAGCTCATGTTTAAGCCTACACTCTTCAATTTTTTTTTGTCCCAAAGGCAAAAGGGTTGGTCACAATCATGAGAGTTTAATTAACAGTGGAGATGTGATGCCAAGATTCTGTAYAGTGTTCATAAAAGCACTCAGTTCTAGTGAATTTTCCTTCTCTTGCTGGAGCTGATAAACCCATAACAATGGACCATAAAAATGAGCGAGTCTCCTTCCCCAGCTAGTCTGGCATTTACATACAGCTGCAAAGATAGATAGCGAGAAGGTTTAGACCCAGCTGGCAGAAATGTCAGGTCTTTCAACTCTGTATCTCTATTACATCAAATACAAACAGCATTAGCTCCTATCTGTGCCAGTCCTTGGGAAAAAAATGCAAGTATTTGGGTGAAGAAAGATTGGATAAATCCAAGCCTGGATGTGGCTGGAAAAATTACAAGGAAACAGGAGAAAAGGAGGAGCCAGAAATAACTTTCAAAGGCTWTCTTTCACTATGAATCACAAACTATCAAGAGATAAATCTCATTTTACATGTGTCTCATCTCAAGATCACTAGAAATGCTTTCTGAGCTCTTTATTGAYGAGTCCTCTTCCTATCTACAGAGGACCAAGATAACACACCCACCCTCAAATAGAGATGGGCAAGAAAATCTCCCCACTTATTATCTGATTTTAAAAACATACTGCTGTGATGCTTCTTCCTTCACAGCTACTAGAAACARCACCTTCCTACAGTAAATGTCCCCAAACACAGCTCAGTGTTAATCAACTCGTAGGAACTGATTAGTCATTTTGCCTTTGCATTTGAAACAGGATATGGAAATTCTACCTACCCATTTGGGCTCAAAACACCTTCAACATTTAACAASACAGGCTGAGTTTTTCTTCTTTTGGTTTGATTGTAGTGACCTCTCACTCTGTACAGAACCCAAGCCATCCAGGGACAAATTCTTCCTTTGGGAGAGCACTTTGCCCTGAAGGATCAGAGCAGTTGTGCTACCTAAAGGACTTAACACTAATTCTTCATGCACTGATTCTTCATGTTAGGATAGCRACTTGCTGTAAACAAAGGGTTTCGCTGACAGTTTGTTAATACCTGTGAAACTACATCCTGAAKCTGGCTAGAAAATCCATGAGCTTCAACATGCTCAAGAAAAATAAACAGTTCATTTCAGAACACACTCAAAATTAAGAGTTAAAACCATACTCTGTCCACAAATCTCAGACCTTAATCTAAGACCATCTAAGAGGGAAGAGAGCAGAGAAGAGCATTCACAGAGATTCTGTTTGAAAGGTTACAGAGTGTGATGTCCTGAGGACAGTACAGACAATTACATCCAGCTTCAAACCAGAATTGCTTCATTTTCTGACACCCTGGACAGATGTATAAACAAAAGAGAAATATAGAGTTCCTTCCGGTTCCAGCCTGAGATCTTCTATGCAAAGAGAAGCCACAACTCCTTCAATAGCAAACACATGGGTGTGACACACATTTGCCAACCAGCAGCACTAAACATGGCAAACCAGGAAATCCTGATTTYGGGAATGATTTTTACCTCCTTTAGCACAAGCTGATCAATCTCACATCCTCACCACAAGACTCCAGATCCAAGAAGTTTGAGTAYTCAGCAGGCTACTGGGAGCCCTGGCAAACCTCCACAGCCACTCCTATGCTCTACCTGGCATAGGGAATTCAAATGCTCCAGAACCTCCTGCAACTGACYTCCATAGTTATAAAACTGAATGCTGCAAGATTTTGGATGGGGATTCTCCTCTCCAGGTCTAGATCTCATCTCAAAGAGTGTGTTGCTGCTGTGACAAAGCAATTTACTTTCAGTTTTCTAGTGGCTRTGAAGAGAGGCCTTCTCAGCACAAAGGGCACAAGAAGACCGACTCTTCTTGGACTCAGGTCAAAGTCTGGAAGAGCCCAAATTCTCAGCATTCTCCTGCATATGGTCTTTCCAGGTTGTAGAAAGGCATGTTTCTCATGTGGATGGAAAGCTGCTGCTGAGGTTATTCTGTAAGTTAGCTGCAAGCATCACTTCTCACAGAAGCTGAGTCTTAGACCAGAGGGAAAATGTACTTAGAGCAAATTCCTCTTCTTAAATGAGACTGTGAGTACTCCATCATTACTACTTCATCATTTCCTTTCAATATKAGGTTAAAAAAATTGCCTAATCAATTGTTCTATATTCCTTCAGCTAAACTGAGAGTTTAGCTGAACTGAGACAGACAATAAAGCATATTTTGCCATACGCTGCGAAACAAATGAACAGAATCTCTGGAAAGCCGTATTTTTCTATAAAGTTGCTTAAAGGGCTTCAAGGAATTTTTATCAAAACTGTTATCAACAGCTCTTTCTGACTGTGAGCTTCATACACAGAATTCCAAGAGTCAGAGAAAAGCCATGTTTGCCAAAAATCAAGCAACAGATGTCGTTCATATAATACTCTGGGATGTCTGCTTGCACTGCTTGCAAAATAGGATGGCTAACTTTTCCTAGAGCAGGCATCTGACAAACTAATTGTCACCAGSAATGTCCTCATCCGCATTCTTCATGACCATATGGTACCTCTCACTCATCCCTGAAATAGAACACCCAGGAAGGACTTTCCAGTGTGAAATCTCACTTGGGGTTGATTCAAACTGACACTCAGTCTGAGAAGTTTTAGGAATTTTCAGGCTGCAGGACACTCCACTGAAAATCCAGAACAGACTCTCCTAGGTAAACAACCAGCTTTATTCAAACTGATGTTAGTCATTGGCCCCCTGTGCACAGGGGCTGACAGCTGTATTTTAAGTTAGAGAAGTCTCACTTAACATTAACCTTCTCTTCAGGAGGTCACTGCTAGCTCAGCACGACAGCCAAGATTAAAGAAACAACAAAACCCCCTCAGAGATGTCCAAAAGAAGTGTGTCTAGAGAAATGCAATGAAACAGGACCAAAACAGAAACCTTCAAAGCAAACCTCACTCTGTTTGCTGAAAGGACTAGTTCTTCTTTGTTTACTGAATAAATATGTTCCAATCTACTGATCCGTAAATATACAGAAGCTTTTCTTAAAAAGAGAAAAAATAATCCTTTGTACTTACATGCCTCTAGTTGATCCCCACCCCAGGGAATTAAACACATTTCTCTCAGTTACAGCTGCATGGTTTCACAATGAAAAGGAATTTAACAATAAATTCACAATTCAGTGTTCCAGCCCAACATACAAGAAATCATGTAAGCAAGGGGTGTAAAACTGGAATTAYACCCAAAAAGCCAGTTATTAATAGGAGACCAGCCAGTTACTTGAAAATGTTATTAAAGAGGCCAATTTTTCTTGTCCTTCCTTGTATTTTCAACTCACCTGAAAAATGCAATCTTTCCTCCACATTTATACTTATAAATGCTTTTCCTCATATAATTTGGAAATTAGAGGGCCTCATTTACTTAAAATCATTCAAAACAACGCTTTTCCACAATATATGTGCATATATATGTAACTATTTTCCTACTTAAATTACAACATTTAAATTAGCAACTTTTCCCTCATTCAGTGAGGTAGATGGTGACAGCAGTGACTGCAGGGGTGACAATGGTAAGTTCTGAGGTGATCTCTCATCTCACTAAGGCCTATCTTGTGAAGCAGWAGAAGACCCTCTCCTAACATTTTGAAATATCCCTATCACAACTGGTTTGAAGGCTTCATTCAGCTGCTTCAAAAGCCARACCTAAAACTCTGCTCTTTTTAGATATCAACATTTTTATACCACTGACTTTTCATACCCTCCTTTTCTTAGTGAGTGTTAAATGTTTCTCAATCAGATTTAAATTTACTTCCAACGTCATCTAGACTAAGGAAATTAGTTACCACTGCCTTAACTTGATATTCAAGCACAAAGCTATTTTAATAAATGTCAATGAGCAAATTAAATATTTGAATTTTGATGTTGGTCTCCAGAAGCAGGAGATATTTAATGCTCATCTAAGGAAAAATATGATTAACATTCAGGTCAGACCCAACCAACAAAACCTGCTGAGTGTTCAGCACTGACACATTCCTGGTTGCTTTTGGAAGTCAGAAGATCTGTTTGCATGTAAACATGTGTGACAAAACTGACAAGGCAACAGTGTATAGTTTTAATATTTTCAGATTACTACAACATGGGTATCACTGAACTGCTGATATGGATGCTGTTCCTATGGGATGTGGTTTGACATTATGTAATACAGGAGGCATTTGTGCTACCAAGCAGGTCAAAGTGTGTGAGGTTGATTTGTAGAAGTAGAGTTTTATGTTTCATTTGGCTGTGGCCAGATTCTGTTCAGGACACTGAAAAAACCCAAGGCTTGACTGTAGCCKGCCTTCACTCCTCTTTTGAGCTCTGCAGTGATTTATAGCAGGTTGGATACTTCTCCAGCACACTCCAGGGGTCAACATGTCCTATCCACCAGCTAACTTTGGCAGGGCTGCACTTGGCATTCCTGGCTCACCTGGACCCTTTGGCATTACAGGTGCAGATTGGCACAGAACAATGTCTGTCCTGCACTGTGGAGMAGCCCTCAGCCTGGGCAGGAGAGCAGCACATTGCTGACACAGGCACGGATCAGCTGCACTGTCCCGGTGCTCTTATCACACACAAAAATATGAGATAAATCTGTCAGGAGAGACTAGCACTTCAGCCAACATGGCAGGAAGAAGGGACTCAGCAGGACCTTGGCAGATGAGGTCTGCAGTCTTGGCTTCCTCTGGCCTGTCCTGAAAGCCAAAATTTCTCTGAACAGGGCTCTGAAAAAAAGGTGACAGCAGGAAATGGAAGAAAAGCATGTTTGGGATGAAGTTTAACACATCATATTGTGCACAGAACTCACCAAATGTACATCCTTTCTGCTGCATTCTATTATCTCTCCCACTTTAATCAGAAAGCAGTTCAAAGTCAAGACAAAGAGATGTAGATTTGATCAGACCCTTGATTATCATTGATAGAAGAGGGCAAACAAACACACAGCCCCGAGATGAGGTAGAACAAGGAGGTAATTGATATTGTAAACAAACAAATAGGAGATGTGCCACTGCAAGTACTGAGTTCCATTTCTGAGGAAGCTAACAAGCAAAAAGAAAGCACTTTTACCTGGAAACCTGCATGACCAAGACACACAGAATCAGTCATTTGCAGCTAATAAATTGYAGTCTGAATGCAAAAATGTAATGGAAAGAGCTGAGAGCGAGATGAGGTACTGCCATCCCGAGTGTCACTGTGCAAGTTCAAGGACTCCACACAGCACCACCCCTCACTTGGTGCATSCTCTGTGTTAATAACCTCGGGCCTTACTGTTAATTACTGTTGCTCCCAGGTAATCACTGACATAACATTTTGAGAAGTGGTTTTGATGGTGAGAGGCCACTGGACAATGCCACAGCCACAGAGGACTAATACTGAAAGAACAAATAACAAAACAAACCCAGACCCTGGCCAACTATTCTGCTTGAAAGAGGAAAAAAAGCCCTCCCAGCAAAAGAGCTGTTTTAAATTTAATTAGCGGTTATGAATGCAATTTCCAGAATTTCAGCCACTGTCATTCACCACTCAAACAGAGCAGACATGAACACAGAGAAGAAGGCAATGCTTTGGTACAGCAAACATTTGTTTTTCTTCCYCGGGTAATCCTAACAATGTGTCATTGTATTCAGTGCACCAGAAAATTCTAAATTTCCCATTAGAGCTAATTTTGTGGGCTCTGGGGTCAACYTGAGCTCTTTGTTAAGAGACTGTAAATTCAACTACTTCAGTGAAGTCATCTCAGATTTATGAAGGTACATTTGGCCTTTTGACTCCCTGAACTTAATGCCAATTGAGATAATTCTCTGTGTTAAAAAAAAAAGAAAAAAAAAGAAAGCTATGTTATGATCCTTTCAACAGCAATTTATTTGAAAAGAAGCTCTGAATAGAAGTCTTCAGAGAAAACTATTATTAAGATGGTATTAAAGGAGCTAAGAAATGAAAAAGAAAGTAAAGAGCAAAAGGATGCTCAATTAAGAGACGTTCCAATAGAAGCTTTGTTATGAGCTGTCACTGACAGAAACTATGGTATTTAATTGGTAGGAAAGGTTTTATGAAAAAATGGGGAATGGCAGAGCCAGGAAACAGCCAGCAGCTTTACTGTTAASTTTAATTCACCATGCTGAGTTTTAATTGAGGTGCAAAACATAGGCAACAGTACCTTGCCTCCAAGCATCCAGAGCCAGAGCTCTGTCCCAGAACTCACCCTCAGAAAAAAGGGGAAAGAAGCTGAGGTAAAAAAACAGAAAACAAGAAAACAGGCTGGGGAAAACACAGGCCATCTCTCATATCATATGTCTGAACAACCTCAATCCATTCTGTCTGCTTGGTGCTACCAAGAAGCTAACATACTGCTTTCCTTCCAGAAACAGAACACAAGAAAAATGCACAGAACCATCCTGTGGGAAACATTAGGTTGGTTTCAGTGGGATCTCCATGTCTGATACCAACCCCTGATGCTACATGAGTGCCAGAGATATTAAAATCACTCATCATATCCAATGCCAGAAATYTGGAGCTGCCAGACTGTCATGCCAGGGATGTTTAAGGGTCCAGAGCAGGGAACTGCTGAGTTCCCAAACTGCAGGAAYCCCCAGAATGCTCTCACCCTTCCAGCAGTGCTGGAACCACTGTGCACCTTCCAGCCACAGCAACRACCAGGGCAGCAGAGCTCCTTGGGCAGGTTGGTTATTCCATCTGAGACTGGAAAAAACAACCCCCCATATCACCTTGTATTTCACTGGCTGTGTTAATCTTTATCCTAGAACAAAACTATAAAGGATTAGAAAGCCACTTCAAGAATATAGATATGTGGAATCTAAATCCAGCACCCTCCTGGATGCTAATAAGTTAAAAAGAGAACATGCAAAAGTTTTTTGATTTTGACTAACCAAAATAYGCTGCAAAGCTCACACCCACGTATTTAATTTACTTGGCATATTTGCATTTAAAACTCCTTGAAACTCATGTGTCTTTTCAAATTAAATCAACTATATAGTAATAGGCCAAACACGTCAGTTGCTGGAAATCGCACAACGTCCTGTCTATTTTTACTTCTTTTAGCATCCTTACTAATTTAAAACACCATCATTCATAACAGCATGTTATTCAAATTTAAGCAAGAACAACCCCCTCAGAGGCCAGTATTTGGTAAGATTCTGTCATACCAAATTCAGTTTAATTGAACAGCAATAATGATCCCTTCCAGTACCAATGATATGACAAGGAGACATCTGAAATGGAGCTCAGAGTCCTGACTGTTTATTACTTAACTATGATCTACCTACAGTTGGTTTATTTAATAAAATCATTACAGAAAATTTGCACCTGAACAGGTTTTGGGTTGTTGTTTTTTTTTGGTTTTTTTTTTCCAGAGGAAAGCATCCCTGGGCAGAACGTTTAATACAATTGTGTTTGTTGATTTGTGGTTTGTTATTCCCCTTCTTTGTGTTTTGAGCTTCTCTGCCTGCTGATGTGTTACCTCCTCGTGGGCAATACCCACTGAGTGCATAAAGCTGGGATTCAAGTTACTTGATAAATGTTGGTTTGATCCCAGGATATTTGGTTGAAACACCTGCCACATAAAAACAATTTGCATTTTTTTTTTCTGATGCCAAAAAAAGATCTGTTACAGTGGAAGTTGAAGTTTAGCCAGCTCCGCCCACATGCATATACCTTACCTTAAGAGCAGAATGAGTGAGATTTGAATTATTTCCAYTTTGACTGAGAAGGACAAAGAAACCTCTGGATCTACTTTTCCTGACTTGGATAAGGCCAGCAACTGATCCATACAGTAGTTTTGACAAGGTAATCACACACGTAAAGACGAGTTGCAGGATTGGTATCAATCCCTTCTGACTTGATCAGCCTGTGAAATAATCCTTAGTAATCCTGGGGAAGTGGTGCAAATTTAGTATTTTGGGATATCAGAATGAGGAATGCTGTGGATGAGAGGTCAGATTTTAAACATATCTAAGGAGCCTAAAAGATGCCTAACATGGAAATCAAAGGCACCGATACACCTAATTCCCATTTTTCCAAATCTCCTGACTGCAGGAATGGAGGAATTGAGACCTCCTAATCTCAACAAGATTCAAAAGGAAAAGTTTGATCCCTTATGTCAGTGCAATGTCAGAATGCAGACACAAAGATTTTGGGGTCAGATTTAGGCTATGTAGGCACTGAACTGCTAGTAATTTTGAACAAAAGGAACTTACAAGTTTCCAAAGGCATTTTTTTTAACAGAGTCTTCAAACACCACCTCTTCTGAAATTCAAACCAGTGCTTTCTCAAAGCTCCCAGACAAATCTTTGCAGCTTGAATCACACYAATGTGATTCAAGCAACCTACACTRTATATCCTCCAGCAAAACTTCCAGGAYGTGGCTGACATTTTCCCCAAGCACAATTTCTATCACACATTATTCATTTAAAGAACTCAGGAGGGTTTTTGTTCTCCCCCCTGAAATTAGCTGTGAATTAAATATAAAGAGGAAAGCAGAGAACACACTAATATTGTGCTGCATATAATAGAATAGCCTTTGAGGGATAAAATGCAGCAATACAGCATTTATGTGTATTATTGGCTCARGCTTTTGTTTCATGCTTTCTACCTTTCATCCAGCTCCTTCATGAGGAAAATTCTTGACATTTGTCACTTTGCCTAGGTCAACATTTACCCATTTACTAAGACAAAGTCAATGGATTTGTTCTCTTCCATTTCTTTCACCTGAAATACTGCTAAATGTTCATCAGTTCAGTGATTGATTAAAAAAAAAAAAAATATTCATGCTCACAGTGCACTGCCTCTACAATAAATGAAGAATTAAGGAAATTCTGAATCTGGGGAGAGATCCTGGATAATTTGGGGATTTTTTAATTTATTTACAATTCCTGGGATTAATTCACATGTGATGTACAAGTATGAGTTTCCACAGACAGCACTTTAGCTATAGATTCCTTCTCTCAGCAGATTTTGTGTTAAGACATTCGATCCTCAGACACTGACTGAGGGAGATGGACAGGGAWCTGTCCAGCACCCACAGTGGAACACTAATACCTCAAAAAATATTACTGCTAGATGCTGATATATTGTTGAGTCCTTCGGTTGTAGCCCTTCAAATCCAAGGTGTTTAGCAATACACTGATAAAGAGAAGACCACAAAATACTTATAATAAGGGCTATTTTTTCCCTTTGGGGCAGCAGAGATATTATGGCCCTGAACTGCATTCTTTAATTTCACAGGGCTTTTCTAACAGTGGTATCAGTGTGACTGTAAGGAAGTATCTGTGAATATTCTGCATAATTCAACATTATCTATTCTCTTGGAATCTTAGTGACTGCCTAAGACCTGCTTTTCAAAATTCTGAATTCTCTCAAAATCTTGCAAGCAGAGGTTCCCTAAAGGTGGTTTGGAAATTACTTCATGGACAATTGCACCAGGGGTCTGCTCCATAAATGTGCCCACCAGTCTTGCTAATGAGTGTGCAGCCACTTCAGAAGCAGCTACCAGAAAGGCTGCATGCCAGAGTGGACCCAGCCCTGCACACCACAAAGGTCACTTAGAACAAAAATCCCGTAGCTGTACCTCCCCACTGACATCCCACCATGCATTAGCAGATCCTAACCATGAGCTGGGTCAGRCACTGGGAATGGCAAACATTTCTAGCCTGCCAGAAGGTGCTCCAGACAGAAAGATGGCTTGAAAGATGCCTCCTTCTGCTGAATTTCTCAAGTATTGTTGTTGATCTGCTAAACGTTCTGTTGGGTGACAGAGCTCACTTGAAAACATCAACACTCCTTAAAGCATAGAAGATGACAAACACTCTTTAGGGTGGGATGGCATTATAGAATAGGGATGTTGTCAGTCCTCTCTGAATTTCTTCCCATGGAGAGGTGGGAATAGCAACTCAAGCAGTACAGAAAGGAAGAAAAAAAAATCTCCTCTTTTGGAAAATTTCAAGGAAAGCAAAGTATTATGGTAAACAGTAAACTTTGGTTGAATGATTTCACTTGGACAAAGCGATTTCTCCTTAACCAGCTATACAAATATTCATGTCTCACTAAAGAAAAACAARGGAGAACTACAGCATCCCTGGGGATTCTTTATGTCTTGGGGGCCTTTGAATATTAACTGTGTCTGCAATGTAAAACGCTGGTGGTGAAAAATGAGATTCTTTAAATTCAGTGCWTTAAACTAGAATGAAATGCATACTCTGTGAGTGTGCTGGTCAAGCTGTTGTCTATAAAGGTGCCCAAAAGCCACCATTTTCCACTCCATACACTTATTACAGATGGCAGCACTGATTTGTTCTCAGTCTGCATTATGTTTTCTCACAGGAGCTGTAGCTGAACAAAGGGGAACAAGTTTTTTGCCTTGTTTTGGCTACCATAGGACCCATCCAACACTTTGACCAAAGTGATCACTTTGACCAAAGGACCTGAGGCCCTGGCTTTAGAGCAGACTGAATTGTTAGGGGACACAGTGCCATCCCATGCTGGGCAGTCCCACATCTGACACTGTGTCCAGCCTGCTCAGTTTGCTGAAAAAGAAGCAGCAAAATGCCCTCAAAGGCAAACCAAAGACTCAGCAAGGTGAACAGGTTGGGCCCATTGGAATTGTCAGGAACAGCACCAGGATTGCTGTGATCATAGTGATCTATGCCACTGTGGATTTCCAGCCTCAACACACCCAGCTGGGTGAATATGACTGGAGAAAGCAGGGATTGAGAGTCACCAGATAGAAAACTTGGAGTCTGTGAGTGAAACAGCACTGGAAGAAAAGGCTCAGTACAAAGCCTGACCAGAAGCAAAGCAAGATCCTTAATAAATCCTGTCCAGAACAGGATTTCCACTTATATCCCAAAATCTGCACACRTATGAGGAGCTCCTGCTGAGCATCCTGGTTATCAGCTCCAGTGCATTGTGTGTGGAGCTTGACTGTGCACCAACAYGCCTGCTGTGACAACACACATTTCTGCATGATGCTGGTCAAGTTTCCTCTATCCCCACCAAATCCCTCAAATTTATATCCCAGGCTGACCCAGKCCAAGAATGGGACCCCCATCTCCATGTGCCTGCAAATTTCCCAAGCCCTAAACAAATTACTATTTCAGAGTAAAGTCCCCTCTTCTACCCTACCAGAAAATACTCTCCCATTCCCCCACTCCCATCTCTCCAAACTGGGAAAYATTTCCTGAAAGCATTTCTGTCACAAAAATAATACATCCATCAGGAGACTACTSTCTCCTTTTTGCTGAGCAGAAATATCCCAAGCAATATGCTCCAGTCTTTCCAACAAATAGATTTACCTTATCCAGTCTTCTTATCTATTTTATGATTTCTGAGAGTTTCTCCTTGCCAATATTTCCTTCTTCCAGATGGTCAGTAAATAGAACCCAAACAAAATAACCCTTGATTTTTTTGTCTTTTCCTCTCCAGCAGCTATTTATCCTGTGCATCAAACACACCTTTGATTACATTCTTAGTGGGACAATAATATTATTGCCTCTTATGAAAATCTGATGACATTCACAGAGAAAAAAAGTGACAATTGCACAGCATATCTGTTAAAGAATTGTGATAAATTCAGCTGTGATGACTTCCAAATAGAGAAAACAATTTCTGAAGGTGGAAAATGGCTCTGTCCACAGGTTTTTATTAAGAATGCTGTGGCTTGTACCAAGTTACCTTTTTAAAGGAAGTAGACGACTGCACTGAATTGACCTTCATCCATAACTTTATTTTTTAAATTGTGCTCCATCTGGAGTAATAAATTTCTCTTGCCTCAAACACTAAACCTTCTTTAATCCTACAGAATCAACAACAGGTGGTAGATTATTTTTCAGAATTAGCAGGCAACTGCTAGAGCAACTCTCAGCCCAATTACTTTGGTTTGTGGCTTGAATTTGGTGTCTTAGTGCCAGTGCACATTTCTTGTCAGCAGAAACCAACACCAATGTGTCCCCATKACCCCAGCCCCTCCAAAGTGAGGACAACTTCATAGCCCTCATGCTAAAAGGAGATACAATTTTGGATGTTAAAACCTGAAATGTAGTAGGGCTTCCAGTGAAAAATACAAGAAAAGTTTTTCAAAGGCATTCTGAGTTTTCCTAATATTTTGTCCCACCAGGCATTAAAAAAACCCCAACAAAACAACAACAAAATCACACTTTTACAGAAATGGAACATATTTGGATGAGCACTCAATCGAGCTAGATAGGACATTATTTTACCTGCCTAGGAGAAAATATAAAATAGAAAAAAGTTTCCCCATGTCAACTTGACACTAATACTGAAATTACAAAAACGCAAAACCACACTGCAAAACTAAATACATACTGTCAGCTCAAGTCAATCATACCTGAATTTGTTCTAAGCATGATCAGTAATCAGAATAAAAATCACCAAAGTAACATATGCTTTTAAAATTCATTTCAGGCTAGATTACAAACTTTTCAAGCAGCACATGTTGACCTGAAAACACCTTAAATCTGGCCTTTTTGYTTTTCACATTTTGCAGCTGACTTCCTGAAAAACTTCTTGAAAAGACACCCAAACTTTGTGTTTCTGTAAGCCATCTTTTTCTGATTAAAAGCACTTGAGACAATCCTGACAAGCCGTAATGCTGAGGGCTCCTGAAAAAAAACCCCACTAGTGAACGATTTAAACCATTATCCCTCATTTGTGTCGGTGTATCCTGTTTGAAGAAGGTTTCCAGAGGAATGGCCCTTAGGAGTGCTGCCATGGGAACAAGCAAGGAGCAGGCTGTCATCAGGCACTCGGGACTCCAGAGAGCAGCTCAGCCATGGCCACCTCCCTGTCCTCCTGCCCTGTGTGTCCCTGCTAGGTGACCTGTTTAAGGCAGTCACTTGTTTGTCCCGAGTGAGAGCTGGTGCTTCCAGAGGGTGTAATTTTTCTTGCCCATCAAGCACTGATCTCCTGATGGGGCTGTTCAGCCTCCTCCACAGCAATCAGAGAGGAAAGGCAGCTGCCTGGTTTGAACAAAATGCCAGAGCACTCCACAGCTCACAGCAGAGAATGCTGATCCACCTGTGGGCAGAATGAGCTATGGAAAGCCAACAAAGTTCTCTTGCAGACTCACTGCCCACATGGCTGATTGAGGGGCAGGTAACTGATTGAGAATGGCTCATTTGACACTAAAATGAAAAAGAAAAAAAGGAAAAAACCAGGAAGAGCCAAAATTAAGACCAAAGATTTTCAGACTGTGACACATTTCTACAAGAGCCTCCCATCAATTTCAGTTAAATCCACCACTACCCTACCACTGAAAACACTGAGAATCACCTGCCTTTTAAAGTTCACTGCCACACTCACAGATTTCTTTCAAGTATATTTAGACACAAAAATAATTAAGGCATTACTGTATGTTGGGTGTGTTAATTGAAAAATCAAGGACTRTACACTTCACTTTAATTAGCAACTGTTCAGTATTTACTTAGGAGCTTATCACGCTAGAACTTGTTTAGCTTGCTGCCAAAGATATTTTTGCTGTGCACGTTTTCCACATTGGTTTGAAGTAAGGGGGAGGATGTGGTGCATTACACAAAGATATATACATTAATGCAGCATGCATAATTTCTGATGTGATTCTAGAGAAGAGCAACAATGAAGGCGCCACGGATATTTTCGCTCTGCTCAAGCACATGAGCTCTCCAACCTTATCACAGCTCTTTGCCAAACCCATTATGCAACTCTTCCCTGTCCAGCCTAATGCTCTGAAGTGTCTGCAATAACAGGACCATCTCAGACCCACCCAATAACCTGCTGCTGCTCTGCCCTCYTGCCTTGCTTTGCTGGCAGTCCCCAAAACACTTCTCTGTCCGTGCCTCTGCCATGTGTGCTCTGGTCCTGCTCTGTCACACAGGCTGCTCAGCTCCTTGTCACACTCCCCCACCTATTGTAGGGACTCACTGAGCTCTTTGGTCACCTTAATGATAATTTTTCAGTGCCTCTATGCTTTCCACCCTGCGTCCCTTATACAGGGATCTATTTTATTCATGGTATGCCCTTCCAGACATTGATCTAAAATTTTGGTCATATATGCAGCTCCAGAGACACCTCTTCTTTCCATTTAATTCCATTTCTCCTGCTACCTCATTTTTTGGATCTTTCCTCTCYCATCATCTCATGTCCCTRTTGCCACTTGTCCATAAATACWGCTCAGGGTTAGAGCCTTAAGGAAYKTCAATGCTTTTAACACTAATTTTAGCAAATCAGCTCAATATTTATAAGAGCTCTGTTTGCTCCTGTGACTATATAATGTCCTTGTTTCTCCTCCTTGTTATTCTGCAGATCCATCTGAAATGGTTTCAGCCAGGATGCAGGAGGTTAGACCTATTCCCTATAGTGTGAAGCAAACTTTGCAAGAAGGGATATGGAGTGATTTATTCCCCGTATCTGTTCCCGTCAAGGCCTTGCCACTGAGACTGTCAATGAGCTGACAATTATCACTGCATTATCAGAGCTCAATATCAGCAATGTCAACAATGAGAGAGAGCCATAATTCTCCAGTTTGATAGATCAGAAAAGGTGTGTAGGGTTGACCTTGGCTGGGTGTCAGGTGCCCCCAAGAGCTGCTCTTATCACTCCCCTTCCTCAGATAGACARGGAAGAGAAAAATATAATGAAAACTCCTGGGTCAAGATAAGGACAGGGAGAGATCATTCACCAATTAACAGCATGGGTAAAACAAACCCAGCTCAGGGAAAAAAGAAATGAAATTGATTACCAATTCAAATCAGAACAGGATAATGAGAAATAAGAACAAATYTAAAACCAGYTTTCCTYYACCYCTCCCTTCTTAGTCTAAATTTTACTCTAAATTTTCTCCACCTCCTCCTTGTCCAGCAGTGTAGAGGCACAGGGAATGGGGTTTGTGGTCAGTTTGTCATGTGTYGTCTCTGCTGCTCCTTCCTCCTCAGRGGGAAGACTCCTCACACTGCTCTCTCTCCCTGCTCCAGCACGGGGCCATCCYACAGGACACAGCCCACCATTTCTCCAACACGAGTCCACAYGWGTGGATATTATTTWAAAAACAGTACTRSTAAAACCCAYAAGTTTTYCAACACCCATTTCTTCAGMAGACTTTGCTTTGTGATATTTCTARACAATAGCAGCAAACATTTAATTTTAATTTTAACCTTAGCAGTAGCAAAGGGTTACAATGCGCTAAAAACTGAATACAGAAACAAAAACCCACAAGCACAATATTCAATTRAATTAAATGCCACTTCATTTGTTTTCTTTGAGTCTTGACAGCTCAATACTCGATTTGGGGGAACTGTGCTTTGGTAAACATTTTRAGGAGGTAAACAACCTTCTGGCTTTCTCCTTTTTGAAGCATTGTTTTCTTATAGACAGAAATTATCAATTTCTATAATGTAACCCCCACATGATATTGCCTTCTTTTTGCAGAGGGCAGGATGGTGCTTGCTTGAAATGAAATCATCATAAGAGGAATTTTTATATCTCCAGGGAACACAAAGCTGACAGAGCCCAAGAGTGCAGAAGTTGAAAACGCAGCAGAAAAGGGCACGGAATATTCAGAACAAAAAATCCCATCAGAATCTCCTCTTCATCTCATAACTGGTGATAAACAGGACACTCCTGGACTACACATGCACAGCCAGCAGGCAATGCAGCTSTGTCTGAAGGGAGARCAGCAGACTGTCAGGGGCAGGRAAACCCACACAATTCTCAAAATGARCTAYTCTGGMCACTCRTATGATGGCACAGTTTTTAGCCAGCACAAGACACAACGTCAAGTATCTAAGAGATTTAGGAATATTCATTCCCAAGGGCTGCTGAAAATCTGTCATGCAGCCCACATGCATATCCACATCAAAATTTGAAGGTGAAATTCTAATAAGCCTATTYAGGGCCCAAATAACAGAAAGAGATTTAGATGCTTCCAGTGCCCTGGCAGTAAAYAGTGTATTGTGCTGCTAACTGCTATTGCCATATGCACACCTTCATGTGAGGGCTTGTATTGCCATTATGTATCTTTATTACCTGCTAGGAGAGAAGCTATTGGACTTATAATTATCCATTACTGGTACCTGGATACATTTCCTAAGGGAAGCTTTCCATTAATTCATACTCTTGTCATGCTTGCTGCATCGCATCTAATGTCGTTTTTGTAAATTAGATAAATAAAATATTTATATTTGGTGACCTTGAAAAGAAATGTGGACCACTAGCTCAGGATGAATTTCCTGGAATTCAATAAATATTAATAGAATACAACAAGCACCAGAGCAGAAAAAGAACGACTGATACACCCCTAATGAGTGTGGTGGCATTTATTATTTAAATGACCATTAGAAACACTCTTAGCCTTTTGAGGAATTCAAGCAGAAGTAGTAGACAGATGCTCCTCAATGCAGGAGATTAATCATTCTCTCTGTGCAATGCAGGAATGCAGGACCAATTAATTTGTTTTTTGTATTGTGCTTTTTTTTTTTCCTCCTCACCAGTAAAGAAAAACAAATTAAAATCTAGATCTTTCTACATAACTGATGCAGCCGGAAGTTTTGTGGTTTCTGGGTAAGAGACAACACTTCCCACACAAACTCATGTGGCCTGGCTACAGTCAGGTGGGTTAATCCTCACAAGAAAACCATGTTTCAGGGCCARGAGGGCAGGCATGCTGTCATAGAATAAAGGACATTTTGACATGCTTGTGGCCAGAAATAGCAGCCGTGGTCAGGAATGGAAACTGCTGTGTTTTAGGAGATCTCACAAGCTGTGTAATACACAGATAAGAATGACTGGCCTTAAGATAGAAGTTTTATGTGGCTGGGATCTGGGTAATAAAAGTGACCATCACTTGATTAAAATCAATAGGTCTTGGTCATAGACACCAACCAAGACCATGGCAGACCACTGTAAAAATTGAGATGAGAAAGAGTGGGGATATCTATGTACTGCCCTTTGAGTCTACAGTGACTGCTCCCAGCAAATGTCAAAGAAACAATTGTCCTTGCCTAGCCATAGCCCTGCACCAGCACCAGAGGTCAGACAAATTGCTTGAAGGAGCTGTGCCTCACCTTAAAGACTCAGATTCTGCAGGACATCATCTACCCCACAACCACAGGCCAAAGGAAAAGATGTCAAATTCACACACACCAGTGAGATAATCAAGACTGCTTGGCATTTCAGAAAAAACTAAAAAAAAAACAAACCCAAAAAAACAAAAAAAACCCCAAACTTCCAAAATAATAAGACTATTATTATTATTAAAAAAAATCATTATTTAACATAAAGGTTTTCAAATCAGAATGAATGAAAATGGATACAAAATTTAACATTTTGGTTTATGTAAAGCAACAGCATTAAAGGCTTAGTACCACTTGTTYTGGTAAATCGTTGTGAAAGATAAAAGAAAGCTGAAGCTTTTAGGCATCCTCTTGTTAAAAATAAATGCAGCAGAAGAGGCACATTTCTTATATCCCTTGCTACTGTATGTCCTTAGCTTCACACCTTGATTTGCTGGCTGTTTAACAAGAGGAGTTCTCGCTTTACAGCTGGCTTGTAAGGTTTTGAAAGGTTATAAAATTTGGAGTAGCCTGAAGCTGTTTTAGATAAGGCTAAAAAAATAAAATAAAAAAAAAAGGTGAGATGTTTACTCCACCCTTCCCTTCCCCTGCAGAGCTTCACTGATAAGCAGGTATCTCTCAACAGGCTGCAGACAGGAGGCCTTTTGCCTCCAAACCAAACCTGAGTCCATGAATATCCACTTTCAGATTTTGYCCTAGTTGGCAAATGGCATCCCTGATATGGGAGCTGGAAGACAAAAATCCTAATGTCTTTTGGAGGAGTCTTTTTTGTGGTAAAGGTAAGTTGGTAAGATTTTTGTAACATGCTTCAGAGTTTAAAGCCAGAGCCTTATGTGGCCAAGTGAAGCAGCTGTGATTCAGTGAAGATAGACAAGTAAACAACCAAGTGTTGCAGAGGAATAGAAACTAGAAAGAGGGTGACATCTGACTTTTAAGGCTGCTTCTGTAAAGGTCAGGTCTAGATGCCTGCATATTAYATCTCACTGATTAAGGATCAAATCATTGCACAATTGCCTAGATCAAGTCAGATGTTTACTGCAAGGTGGATAATGATCATCTGCTTGAATAGGATGGAAAACAGTTATTATGTGCTGATGCATCCCTTTGAAAAACAAGATTGGAGCYGAGATGTTCCTTTCTCTTTCCTCTCCCTCTGCCTCCAACACTCTCCACAGTGGTCTAAGTGAACTTCATGTTAAAAGTGCAGACTTAAAATTCATGAGACTGAATTTTTAGTTCATTATCAGAGCACKGAGTATGGGTTGGAGCTGGACAGCTTGCTTAGCATGACTTAACATATTCCCTGATACTGTAGCACAGCCACATCTACTAACAAGTAAAAGGTGTGCTCCTCCCGATTCTTAAATTTCTTGCTGCTAAACAAAACACCAGCCCCTGGCAGTTTTATCACCATTCTCTCCTGTGCAACACCAAATTTAAGCACCTGCTTACTATTAAACWGGTGCTGACAGTCAATTGATTTTGGCACTTCCTACGTCCACATTGATTACAATCAAGAACATTTTAGGCTTTGGAGAATTTTGCACTAGTAGGTGAATTGTGCACCAGGTAATGGACAAATCCTTTACAGCAAAGCAGGATTTCAAAGGTTTTGCTATCAGCCCCTAAAGTGGTTTAAACATAGGCAGTGACAGGGCAGAGATTAGAGAGCTGGCATGGGTTCAAGTCCTGCTCCACCACTCACCTCCCCTGTGATCTTGGACAAATTATTTAGGATAATGGTGCTCCTTTGCTTCCCAAAAATGTTGCAAGAGGCAGAGATTGAAGATCTTGCAGCTCCTACCAAGAGGTGATAGGTCACCTCAGCACCTGCAATTAAGATCTATCCTGGGGAATGTGAGAATGGGAAAGCAAAGCATAGCAAACTGCTGTTTTCCAAACCTAATCTTTTCACAGGATTGAATTACCTCAATATTTTCATGCATCACAAAAGGAGTTTTTGCCAAATGCAGACCTCATATTAATAAGAGAAAAATCAATTATTTCTGCTTCAAGCAGGAGGGTAATTTAGAAAATGTCTACACAGATTGGAAGGAGGAAAATTAAGTTAAGAATTCTCTTAATTATGAAGTTATTTTGACAACTTCTACATAAGTAGGAAGTATTTCCAGCCAATCATCTCTTTCAGGACTATAATTTTTCTATAATGCAAATTGAAATTTGCATGCCTTACAACAAAAACAATGAAAATGCCCATATATCTTTGATAGAGCGATGGACCTCTGTTCCAGTTGTCTTGAAGTGCARCTAGGAAGGAACATTAATATCTCTGCATTTGATGGAGTTTACACACCAGGTCTGCAGCAGGCTTTCACGCCAGGCAAGTGTTTTAAACAGCTAAAAGAACATTCAAACGCCCAAGAGGGCTCTTGCTCATGGTTTAGGAACAGCTACATGAATGGATGTGGAAGTGCTCCCAAACAATGCATGATGTCCATGCAACACTGACAATCAATGCCCCCAAATTACTGTGTGATCAAGTCTGAAGTTCCCTGTTACAGATTCAKGAACATATGATTCAGTCTCTACACCAACAAATTAAATCAGGAAAATGTGTACCTCCATGCGAGAATTTTCATCCAAGCATCTCTTACAAATAAACATAGGTCAGGACCAGTTTCCAGTGAAGCTGTGAAAAAAAACAGTCTTACTCAGAATGCATTGCTCTTTTTACTAAAAAGGGATTTTCACCATCGTATTGGAACCTGTGAGTGGTGCCTGTAATGTYCACAAAGTCTACATAGTGTGTTATGTTACCTGTCACTGGACAGATGGAGAACATCACAGTTCTGTCCCCAAAGCAATCAGCTCAGATGTGCAGGAGCTAAAATTCCTCACAGCTCCTCTTTCAATTAATGGTTTGTGTAGTGCCCAAGCACACCTGAGTGTCAGTCCTTAATAAAGAGAAAAACTCAAAAAAACCCGAATAGCACATAACCCAAACTGTAATTTTCAGCAACCCCCTGTATGGTACACTKCAGAAAAAATGTTTAGAACATGATTATGAGAATTATAATAATTTAAACATTATTTCAAATGGTTTTGGTATTCTGTAAGTATTGAGGAATTTTATATGGATTTTTAACTTTGTAATAATTTYTGTTTTCCAGAAGAAATTAATCCCTGTGACATTCCACTGGATAAGGCACTAAATTACAAGCAAGCATGTGATACAGCAGGCAGAGCAGGCAATTTAAAGCTGTTCTTAAAAAAAAAAAAATCCTTGATTGAAACATCTGTGATTTGGTTTATGCAGGTGATACTAAAAACAGTTTCCTGATGAACATAGCTTCTGGCACAATTATTTAGTTTGAAGAGGCTCTATGTCTGAACAGGGCTTCAAAAGGGGTTGSGCAAAACAGGCATTTAAACTTTTGACTTATTCTTAAAATATAATTTTTATTAATTATCTACACTGAATTCAAAAGCAATTCAAAAATAAAAAAAAAACCACATCACTCAAGTTAGAAGTATGTTTCTTTCTAAAAGAGATCATATATGCTGTGGAAAACATTCCCTTTTTTAAAAATGGGAGCAGAATACATACACCATGCCTCTTTTCTCAATAACTAATTAAGCATGTGTTTAAGTGCTTTGTTTAAAGACATGCCTGCTTAGTAAAGGCAGAAGTGTCTTATTGAATTTGAGAGTGTAGTGCTAAGTATACACTTCAATGCTTTGAAGAACTGCTTTTGATTTGATGAAGAAGTTTCAGAGGGAAAGGAAAAAGAGGGTCTTCTCGAGTTCTTAMACTGAACTGGATATGTGATTTCTGATTTACTGGAGAAGRCTTCATCTGCAGCACTTAATTTCTTTCAAAGGAGCTCRGTAATTACCTCTTGGATCTTGCCAGTGTAAACACAGCAGAACCCAAGAAGCTGCTTTGCAAATGAGGGTTAATGCAGCATGTGATAGAGCTTCTAGGACTGGACAGCATTAAACAAAGGTTAATCCTCAGCAGCAAGAGATACTAAAAGGATTCTCTTATTGAACACCCTAACAGCAAAGGGGGAGAGAAGAAAAAAGCATTGCTTCTCAGATAGTTAATTATCTGCAATGTATATGCAAATATCCAGAATTTGATGAGGTCTTTACTTTTCACCTTTAAGCACCACATTAGTAATTCATGAAGCCACTACTAACGTTGTTGAGTGCAAGCAGCAGTGAAAATTAAGCACTAATGACTTCAAAGGTAGGGTGCCCATAAAATGAGTAGATACCTCTGAGGTCATCTGTACTATGTGAACATAAGTGATGGAAAAACGTACATTAGCTCAGCATTTTATCAGCTGCAGGTTTCTGAAAACCATCACTAATGCCAAGGGTAGTTATACAGACAACAGGGGAGTTGCTACAAACAAAAGTTCACACTACCATTACTAAAAAGATCTCCACACATTCCTGGCCCTAAATACCACCAGTTTATGAGACAGCACTCCAACAAGGCAGAAAAACAAAACAACACACCAGCAAGTCCCTGTGCCAGGGAGATGTCCCAACAAGTTAAAAATCTGGGACCACTCTGTCTCCTTGCCTGAGGACATGAAGATTCAAGCAAGTTGCAGATTCGTGTTTACGTAACTCACTGGCTTTTCAAGGCCACTTGGAAARTTCCAGTTACCCAAAGATTTAATCTATGACAAACCTCACTGCATCAAGTCAGTCAACAATGATTTTTGTTAAATTGCTGCAAGAAATCCACTGGACTTTAAAACTATCCAAAAGCAAGTGTATATTGGATACAGCTAGTRTGGTAAATTTAGTCCTGAGAGGTAGCGATATAGTTTATGCAATATTAAATAGCAAGTATTGAATTTACAACATAAAATTACAAGTTAATTTTGACATGAATGATACATTAGTAAAGTAAGATTTTGCTCTTGCCATAACATCAATCAGGCCTCCTATGAAGTTGCTTCCATACAACTCATTTTCCATCTTACTTTSCTTTCAGTATTTCAACACAAAAAGAACACTGAAAGATTTTATTTTTTAATAACTTCAAGAAAAAGAACAAATCAATGGACTCAGTGTTTCCATGCTCTTGAATTATTAAAGTACTAACATGATTCCAGTATTCATCCATGTCAGAAAATACGCTGCTCTGGAAGACCACTGCCCCATGGATTTGTAGTAATTTACTACCCCTGGAGAATCTGCTCTAGAYCATGAATAGGGTGGGGAGATTTGATTTTTAGTGTGATACCTCCATGGAAACCTGGGCTTGTAAATTAGAGGTGCTTCTGTCTGCTTTGATTTTTGACAATAATCATGAGGATTAGTGAAATATATATATTTAGAATYAATAAACTTGAGTGTTAGCATGGATCAGTGGTAAAGGCTCACACACTGATGTACATTAAAAATAGTGAAATCAGTTCCTTAAAAAAGAAAGGGACAATAGGGGAAAAAATTACATTTTCCAGAGTTATAGTACAGCTTTTTAARTAGGCTCACAATATTAAAGAGATTAAATAGAAAAAAAATCCAAATACGAATGGTGCACAATCAGTCAAACAGCATATATTTTATTACAGGAAAAAGAAACAGGTAGTTGAACCCTTTGCAACACACTGAGATTAATCATTCATTACGGGTCTGTCAGAAAATGAGAAGGACAGGATAAAAGACTGCTGCCATCAGTGGCACTCCCTGAATTTAACAAGGTAAAACTYCTGTTCAGCTGGAACAATGAAATTATTGAAGTCTGAGAAGCACAGGACTGAGAAAGCATCAATGATTTATAAGTGACTGCAGACTCCGCCTTGGCATGTCTATGAATCCATCCATGGAGGGGCAGCAGGAACATCCCTCTGCCATCTCTCCACAGACCAGGCAGGACACCAAAGGTACATGTCAGCTCAGTTAGGAACATGGAGCCCTTTTATGTGTGGTATCCTTTTAAACACGGTACACAGGGAGTCCACTGGGGCTTATGGAGCTGTTCCCTGCTTTGCTGGGTGTACCTCAGACCTGCAAAGATTTGCCTGTTCATTGCTGTTCTTACTCCAGTGCTCCCCACTGCTGCAGTGCCTGGATCTTGTCCATTTGCTCCTGGGTCCAGGTTTCAAGCCCTCCCAGAAATCACAGAAAAGATGAAGGTGTGGCATGGAAAAAGATGATGCTGYCATGATCTCTGCCATGGCTTCACTCGAGCCCCACAGGGCCCCTACAAGAACAGCTATGSTTGGAGACACCAGAAAATGCTCCAGCAATGGTTTAAACCATTAAGCCACCAAAAAACATTCAGGCATGGCCAAACTTTAAGGCCAGGACTAATTGGGCTTGCAGACTGCGCAGCAAAGTTAATGACAGTCAATTCCTGTTGAGTTTTACACTTGCATGCTGCAGGGCCAGCACTTACACCCAAACCCACATTATAGCAGACAAAACTGGAACCAAGATGCAGTTTGACATCTACAGTGATACACCTGACACAGAAATATAAGAAAACAACATTTAGAGAAAAATTCTGGTGAGGCTGGAAATCCTCAGATTCGAACGCATAAAACCCAGGCCTTACTTATAGGRATTTAGGTGAAATGTATCATAATTTCTAGCCCCAGGATTTCATTTTCTGAGGCAAGTGGCTCTGTCTAGCTGTCAGCCTCATGTTGTCCCTCCACTCCCATTGAGTCTTACTCAGCAAGCACAAGAARATRMCTGCTCAATGGTCTSGCTGTGTGTACAGTGCTCTGCTCCTGCCTTTGCAAGATTTTTGGATTTGTGACCATTTAAAGTAAAAATACTGCTTTTCAGCATGAGAAATACTGCTTTTCATACTGGGAATCTTTGCAAAAGAAAACGAATACGTATTAACATATGTAAAACTAAAGAAAAACACTCTGAGGAAAGCATATAGGCTGCTGGGGGACAACTCCTGAGAAAATTGTCATACAGCAGTGCAGTCAGTGAATTCCTTTTTCCAGAGAGGCCATAGCTGAATTATCAAAATCCAGCAAATGACTGTCTCGATTACAGTAAATCCTAAAGGCAATACAGCCTCTTCAATGGAAGAACCACTGCACTGCTATTTGCACAATCAAATAACTTACTTAATGTCAAGCCTTTGATTTCTGCATGCTTGTTTTGGACTTTGAAGGTTGAATTATGAATTAAAATTGAGCCCCACAAAGGTTCTTCTGCCTTGGAAAGGGAAAAGAGTTTTAACTTTGATGGTAAAGGGGAAATAATGCAAAAGTTGGTATGGAAAACTCTGCCAGCCACAACTTACAATTCTAGGCTGATCCTGGGACCCCAGCAAGGTCGTGATTCAGCTTCAGTTTTACCCCAGAAGAATGAAGCAATTAGCTGGGAGAAATAAAAGCAGCCAAAAATCCCACACCAAACCCAAGAAATGAAACACATCTTTAGCATGGCCTTACTTGTCTACAAAGCTGCTTTTAATTTGTCTCAACCTTCACAGTTAATATTTYAAAATTTATAGTATTATAATCTACCTGTTGTGTCTTATTAAAACTAAATTGAAAACYGGAGATCTCAAGGCTGTACCCAGCTCCTCATGCTCATTTTAAGGTCACAATGTCAAGCTTAACAATGTCAGCAGAAGCTTTCATAGGTCCCCTCTTATTTACAGTCTTTTGCTTCTATTTTGGATTTCTGGGAGAGACTTTGAATAAGCAAACCTGTGCAAGAGAAGGAGACAGSCTGAATTCTTTCCATCCCATCTTTCTATTTTTTCCTACTTCCTAAAGATGTTATTAAAAGTCCTTAATTTTAAAGATGGGATAGATKTAGCTAATTAGTTGGCCCTCATATTTTCTATGATACTAGGGTGTCTAAAAGCCAATACCACCTCGAGATTACAATTCTTTCTCCTAGCTAAACACAGCTTCCTGACACACAGCCTGCCTTCTGTGAAGTGAATCTGAGGGACTCACATTTAGAAAGCATCATATTAACTCATGCCTCAAAAGAGGTGTGTGAAAGGAAACTGGGGACAAACTGGAGTTCAGAGACCTCAGGAGATAAAAAGGGCAAAGGGGTCTGACCCTGCATGGAGAAGCACTAAATGAGATGCCACCTGCCGGAACAAAAACAAGGGTTTTTTTTTATTCATGAAGCTTCCACGCATAAAGTGGGGTTTTTATTGACATTCAAGGAATGCATTATGTTTTCCCTGAGGATTACCTTGTGCAGACACCTGTCATTTAATATTTTTTTGGCCTTGCATTTCACTGTTCAAATATAGGGACAGTCAATATTTTCTTGGGGTGCAGCACAACCCAGGCTTCCATCTGCAAAGTAGTCTTTGACATTAGTAAAGGATAAATGAGTGGACACATCACACTCCCATTTCTGTTTGTGCTATAATATCCTTTGAAATCTTGTCATTTTTAAGAATGAAAAACTGGGGGGAAAAACCCAACATCTTGTATCTTAATATAGATATGCAGATGAACCATCATTTTACCTAACATTAAATGGCTGAAAGGAATCTAGGCTAAGATGGTTATTTAAAAAAAAAAATCAAGCCCCTCTCACAGATAACCCACTCATATCAAAGGGAGCTTAAACAATTACTTAGAACTCTTGTCCCACAGATGGGCAAATTAATCCTTCCCCAGGATTCCTTTGCAGAGCCTTGTCTTTGCTTTCCTGCCATAGTAGAAACCAAAAGCAGCAGAAACTGCTGCCTTCTATTTACAATCAGTGCATCACAGCTCCTAAACAAAAATCTGGCTGAGTTTCAAGAGAAGAAGCTTCCCTCACTCTCCTCTACAGGGGGAGATACTGGTTGCTTTCAAAAGTAAAATTATGAAGAATTTTTAATGACTGTTTTGAAAGACATACACGTGAAGGCTGCACGTGTCATAACTCCATAACTACTAATCAAAAACRTCCTAAAAAGAGCATTTTATAGTGTTTGTCACAGATCTGAGAGACAGAGCCATGTGAGTCTATTGCATCAGCATTCTGTAGGTCTGAGCACAGCAGCAAACCTCAGTCACAACGAGTGACCAGAAAAGGCATCTTTGCAATTTTGCACTTTAGTGCCTAATCGTTTTCCATGGCATTAGAATGAAGGCAGTCAAAACATGCTCAGAACTGGTAACAGAAGGCTTATGAATGGGTCTGAATGAACCCCTCACTGACCTAAACCAGAAAACTGAGAGTAAAACTAAGTTTTTTTTGGGCTTGGAGCAACAACCTCGCTCACACCATGGTTTCCTTGCTGTCCCAGCAATCAGGTTACAGCCAGTGCTGCAGACTACTGGGGGCTTCTTGTTCTTTCCCCTCCAAAAACCGAGTCACCCTTCAGCATGACTCCAGTAGATACAGCAACACATGGAGAACTCCACAGTGGTCCAGCTTTCCTGCACAAAGGCAGCAAGATTGTACTAATTGAAAATCTGCAACACAGAGCTCCCTGTTAAAAGAGCTGGCAGATGGCAATTCAGAGGAGGAATTCTTGGAGAAAGAGAAACAATGAGAAGTAAATCACAAAAGGGTTGGCACAAAAGCTCAATCCATGACCTTTATAAAGCCTTCAGTACACACAAAGCCTAGCTATACATTTTGGCTCAGGCTGAACAGGATTTCTGTGCAGCTTTCAACACTGCAGGTGCAGATGAGTAAACAGCGAGCCAGGTKAAACAGCAGCACTCATGGAATAACCAGAGACTGGCTAAGGACTCTGCCTATTCCTTTAGTTTCAACCTCATTTGATGTTTGTGCCCCACACAGTGCCCTGAGCATGTGTGGGAACCCTGGTACACGGGGCTGGAATTGAAACCCTGGGTGTTTCCCGAAGGTGGGAGACAGGCAGGCTGTGTGCCAGCACAACTCCTCCCTGCAGCAGCYGACAAGCCTGGACTGCTGCCTGCCACCTTTGTGCTGGGTGCTGGTGCCACCAGCCAGGGGATGCTTCCAAAGGCCAGCTCAGACATTGTCTCAGGACATGTCTCCTCTCCCTTCCAGGGTCCTGATCCTCATTCACTGCAGAAGCATTTTCTAAGATGGGTTCACCCTGGCTCCCTTATGCTCACCATCAAATGGGCATGAGGGAAAYATTTCTCCCCTCCATCCTTCAGACAGAAAATACATGGTCCAAGCCATGCTTTAATTTTTTTTTTTTTTTTTTAATTTTAATCTGGGCACTTGGGAAACACTCTTGAAAGTACCTTATTCCAGTATAAAGAGGAAACAACAGCAACCTAAAGCAAAAACATATTCCTTCATCCAGCTGAGAATTCAATGTTAAGAGGACAATTTTTCAAAGATTGGAACTCTAGAACTGAAAGACTTATTCAGAAATATCCCAGCAAAATATGACAGGAACCATAGGACAAGCCAGCCTAAAGGGACTGTATGTGCCACCTAAATCCAGAGCATTCTGGCTGGACTACATCTCCCACAAACTCTGTGGAGAAAATTTCCTGTGGTGAAAACCAAGAATATTTGGCTTGTCATCTCAATAAACTCTGACCTCTAAAACACTGCAAACATCTTGCTAGTAGTAAAGCTGCATCGAGTCATCATCTGTGCTGCACTTTAAAGCTGGAGCCCTATTTTCGCATGTTGAAAAAAACCTAATAACAAAAGGAAGTTCTTGGGAGAAATATTTTAATCCAACACAAAATTCAGCCTGGCTATTGTTTCTCCTCKACCTATTGCAGCAAATACCAGGTATGATGTATCCTTTATAGGCAGCTTTGTGAAACCTTCAAGTGCTGCGTACAGCAAAGTCTGCCGCTGAGATTCTGATCAAAAAAAACCTCATACAGGACAAATGTCAGAGAGAGAAGAGAGCTAGGAAATGTTAATAGCATGCCTTTAATCGCATGCTGGCTCTTCATCACAAGGCAAATGGTTTGCTGGAGCTTCAGTTGTACTACAGTAACAGTTTGCTGAAATGAATGTAGCAGCATTGTTAACGCTGAGCTGCTATTATGTTCTTAAGTGTGCATGACTTACTTTTAACAGAACAGTTCAGTTCTCATTTGTTACACAGACAATAGAAGCACTTTGGAAGAGGGTACAAAACTTTCAAATCTCCAGAGACATGTTTAATGTGACAGTAATTCACAGGTTGTTCAAAGCTTACTTTTAACAGAAAATAGTCTCTCCCACTAATGTAGCCACCGGGCCCCTCTACCCCTATTTGGGTTTTGTAACACTGGTTCCATTCATAAACCGGTAGGGGAAGGAACGGCAAAAAGTTTATAGTCACTCCTAAAAACATACAGAGAAAGTCTAAAACCTTCTCGAAGTAAATCCATTTAAGCTGCAAACGTACCCAGAGARCAAGAATTTCACTGGGCAGGGAAGAAGAAAATGGCATAACCTGTTGAAGCGCAGCAGCCCGTGGTTCACTGGAGGCGGATAGAGGGAGCTGTTGCTATTCGGACGGGARATKCTCCCCGGCAGACACACAGGATCAYACACAATCAAGCGGTYTGAAAGATGACTGACACTGAAGGCCTCATTTACTAAGGGCAAAGAGAAAACGCAGCTGTAATTCCCCCCATTTCCTTCTATAGTTTTCATCCCCTCTTGCAAAAGAAGCGCAGCAACAATGCAGAAGTGTTGTGTAACATTACAAATTAGCTTTTCAAGCCTGCCTCGATTACAGCCAAACAGATTTGAAAGCATTTATCCCCCTTGTGCCTCATCCCAGTGCAAGGGGAGCACTTAGGGAGCAGTATGGGTGCAGACTGACAGAACCAGGGGTGGTACTTCCCATGCTGCCTTAGGACACCAGGGAGCAAGTTTCAAAATGACTGCAGCAGGCTTGCAGCACGACCTTGGCCAGGTCACAGCTCTGGTCACCTTCCCTGCAATGGCCTCTTTCCTCCCAGCCCTGCTGGTAGCAGTTCTGGGTGGGATCCAGCTCCAGCCCACCAGGCTCAGTTTCTTTTCTCAGTGACCTGTCTAAAAGCTGGTGCTGAAACTGTTGAGGAGCAAATTGTCCTCCAAGTCTGGGAGCAGGAAACTACGAGGACATGTTCTGCAACAGACTGAAGTCCAGTTAGCTGCTGTCTTCTACCTTATTTAGAGCAAGGGACGTACACGTTTTTACCCTTCTACAACCTTTCACTCCTGTCATCACTGCTGTCCTCCTGRGGAAGGGGCTGGACCCACCTCAGGATGGAGGAGAAAACCAACACCTCAGAGATGCAGCCAGCAAAATCCCACTCCCTAAAACCCACAGTTGCYCAGTGTTCAGCCAGCAATAGGCTGGGTGCACAAATCTGTTTTCTTTGCACTTCCTGACCTCTGCTTTCTAGAAGCTTCATTCAATGCATTAACAGATTCCCACATGAAGTGCAGCAATGTCCTTGGCTTCAAAAATGGTGACAAAACTAGCAACAATAGGTTTGAACTGGATATCTGGAAACCTTTCATTAGCAGACCCCGTAGCAAATAATCTCTCTCTTGAAGCAGGGAACTCAAGTCTGAAMAGGAAATTTTAGAAACACAGAGAGCATGCCAAAGTATTATCTTCTATATTGCTTTTGCTCATATTGGCAAGMGGGTTGTGCTGTACAAAGTGAGCTTTAGTTCAATATTTACTGCAAAGAAAAAAAAAGGCTTGCAAAAATTAATGGGTGAAACACCCAATAAAACAAAAAAAAGCACAGGAAGGGAGCCTGACTTTCTGATCCCTTGCCAGCACCACATCCTTGCTATGCTGCACCCTGCCACGAACAGCAAAGCAACAGAGGGCAATAAGAGGGCAGAGAKGGTTTCCTATGTTTAGAAGACATCCTTTGGAAGATTACCAGAGAGATTATTTATTTATTTTTGCCATGTCTCAGCTTTAACAGATGGAATCCTAGCAATTAAACAGAATTCTACTGCCTGCTCCCATGGAATTTAATGACGATTACCCACTTGTTTCTTGCCCTGAACCTCTTGCTGAAGTCCTTCAGGTGGGATTCCCCTGAGCACTCTGTCTACCTTGCCTCATTGCAGCCAGTGGCATAGGACCCCCTGACCTCTGCAAGAACAGAGTGCAGCAACATCCTTGCTCCTCTTTCTCCCACCTTTGAATTTCTCTCCCTGCTGCCACAGTCAGTCTAATTGATGCCAGTCAAATTTAAACCTCATCTCATTCCTCAAGTACATGGAAGAGACACATATAAATATCCTTCTGAGCAAAACCTGAAGGCATCCACTGCACAGAAGGGGTTCAATTGCAGAATATAGTCCAAAACTTTACTTTCCACCCTGTTTAATACTTTGATTTATATCCTCATTCGCCTGGGGAATAGCTCCTATTAAAACTATTAAAGATAATTTTTGCAATAATATCAAAGGATATGAGTAGGCGTAATGATGGCACTAATGATAAAAATTAATAACATTCATTATTTTTAATCATATGTACAGTTGAAATGAATAATCAGGAAAATAAACAAGACATTTTACATGAACCTAAAACTAARGGGATGTGAAAACACTATAAATTGCACTCAGTTGTCCACTCAAAGTGTAATACTGCACTTTAGAAGACAGAAAAGTATTCTGCAGATAGCCAGGAACTGGTGAGCAGCATGACATAAAGCAAATGCYTGCTCACCTCTTCCAAACCTGCACCCTTGATGCCTCCCTCACTCCAAGATAAKGTGGGCATTTGGCATCTTGCTTCCAGGTATGTWTGAGACACAGCTGGATTGAGATGTWATTAATGCTAAAAAGGCACCTTTTGGTCTTTAAAGTGGAAAGACCTCTTATTGGAAGGAGGACTTTCACTCAGGTTTAAGAACAAAGTAGCCAGTTGGAAAATCAAGCAAGGAATGGACCTTTTAACCAGCCACATTATTCTCAACAATATAATGAAAACAAAATTTTCGTTTTCATTATAGTCCTCCTTAAAGGTTTTGCAAGAGCCTTTTTCTTGGTATTAAATCCTCCAGTGAAAGCTATGACAGCCATTTGTAAAATGAAGGGATTTTCTCTTCAGAATCAAACTTAAGCTTTGCTGCTGTCAAAAGCTCTGTGTTTGTGTCATCTAAAACACATGTCCTGTTTTAATTCTGAAATAAATAACACAGCTTTTGGTCTGCAGATAGGTTGCACCTTCCCAAGTCTGACTGCTCCAAAGCTTCAGTAGCCATGATATTCCACACCTCGGTAAAGGGACAGGGAAATACAAGTTCACAAGACTTTTTTTAGGAAGTTTTGTGCTTTTACCTTCTTCTTATATAAGATTCTGGGACTGAGTAAAATCAGGCAGAGAAATGAGCAGTGCATGCTCAA
This sequence comes from Malurus melanocephalus, assembly GCF_030028575.1. NCBI lineage: Eukaryota > Metazoa > Chordata > Aves > Passeriformes > Maluridae > Malurus > Malurus melanocephalus. The sequence goes on along the minus strand of NW_026623304.1, from coordinate 1,210,193 downwards.
AAAAGCCCTTTTCCCCAGCTGTTGATTGTGCCAGCTGCTGGTTGTGCCATGCAAACCTTTCCAAACTTGGTCAAGGCTATCAAAAATACCAGTTACTCCCATAAAAGGAYAAATTWGGGCTTATTTAGATTATYTTGTCAGCTTAACACACCTAAGCCMGAGGATCAGTTTCACASTTTTCAGCTGTGACCTGACAACAACCTCCTACAGCACTTGCACCTGAACCTAAAGCTACAGGCCAGTCCYAAACAAGCTCATGATAGGGAATAAACCAAAAATAGGTCATGGACATACCTCAGCCTCCAAAAATAGATCCTGGGCATACCTCAGCCTCAAAGAGGAAGCCCAGCTCTCCCAGCAGCCAAACAAATAGGTTGTACTCCTCAGCTGGAGCTTAAATAGCAGTGGGTGAACCCTGATAAGGATAATTAGGGGCTCTAAATGCTTTCAGGGTTGCTGCCCTTTGCTGCCTGAGAGCAGGTGCTCTCTCTGGGAGAAACAGAGTGAAATCAGAGCGCATTTGGACAAAAATCCCTGGATTTTTGGAGTATCTTCCCACATATTTCTCGGATAGTTCTGGGAGACACAGCCAGCTCCCAAGACATCTTTGCTTCTCAAGACAAAACAGTCAGTGAGGAGGTCTTCCAGAGAAAAGAGAATTGTCACTCTGTGGCATTGCAAAAGAACTGGCTGGAAAAGGGTTCCTGGGGGTGGCAGCCAGGATGTGGGCAGGCTATAGAGACCATTCCCATATGTGGGGGTTCAGTCATGCTGGTCCCCAAAGTTTGAGAGGTCAGCATGCATCAGGTTGAACTCGACATCTGAAAGAGCCTCTGGGGGGAATAGACAGTTTCACACTGTTTTTGTATGCCCAACTTTTTATTCATTGTGTGCCCAACAGCTGGAATAGCCATTAAGTCATTAGTTCACATTTAGACACTGCACAATGATGGCAGCTCATATTTCTAGGACAGTGATTGATGTATGACCTTGTCAAAAACCACATTCTGTAATGAGCAGGAGCTTTAAATAGGTTGAGGACAAGCAGGGCTGTCCCCAGCCAGGAGCAGAGCAGGCAGAAGCATTGTCCTCTGCACAAACAGCCTGGCTCCTTCCTCAGAGGCTCAGGGAACCCCCGGCAAGTCTCCTTTCAAGGGTAGAAATGATTCCCAGCACATCCGTGGTTCCTGCTTGACAATTTGTGGGGTGGTGTCCCAGGCCCCATTGTCCTCACTCACCACAGATGAACCCAAGACTGAACCAGCTCTTTCCACCCCTGGAAAAGAAGGCACTTTTCCAGGAACCAACCAAACAGCATCTTCAACTTCATATGTTACAGTTATTTTTAATAATTTCTTTAATAACGTTTTTTAAAATCATATATAATAATATGTTGCACAATATTTTCTGTGCTTATCAACTAATTATTATGTGCTCAATAATCAGACAATATTTATAAACTGGYAGTTCATTATTATTTATATACTTGTAAGTTGATTATTCAACACAKACTCAATATTAAACTATRCTACTTAYAATCAAGTGTTGGCAGCAATTTATTTACAACCATGTCAGGAGCCCCCCTGCCACCAGAGCAAGCAGRGGCTGCATTTCCACCCCCAAGAAGRTGGYAGRARCYATGCAGGATCACTGGCAGTTGCCCAGCTCAGGCCTTTTGCTTCTGCATCAGGCACATATGCCRAATATGCAGGAATGTGAGTGGTGTGTTTCATTTTTATAGGTACTGTTGCCCTTAACCRTGTGACTTTCCAGCATCATTAAAATTAATAAGTCTAGCAAAGCAACAAGGAATAGCAGCTTTTCAGTGTGCAGTTTCACATTTAGCAAACTTAGAAGTCGGCTTAAACAAAGACTGTTGGGTGGTGTAAGACATTAGTGCATCCATCAACACGACACAGGAATTTTAGGGAGGTGCAGGCTGTGACAAATGCCATTCAAATCATTACTCAGCTGAAGAATGAACTGTTACAGCATTTTTGCAGGTATAACTAAGAGGTGAAGCTGGGTATGCAAGGAGAATACATGAGAGCTCCTCTGCTAATTCTAATTAGTGATGATGGCCTGCTGTGGAGGCTAATCACAATAATGAGAACCAGATAGCAGCCCAGGAAGCCCAGCTAAAAAGTAGAAAAGGACAGCAAGTTCAAAAAATTAATAGTGTTTTTAATTGGAAAACCCCCTTGAACAACACAAAACAGCTTCCTAAATCACAAAACAAATGAAGACACTGACAAAGGGGTCGAGTTTCAAGAACAGATGGTTTTACAAAGTGATTCACTAAGTCTCCATCAACTGCAAGGAAAAGGCTCCAAACTCAAGCACTTTCCATAACCTTGGTGGGGCTCTCAGGTTTGTCACAGAGGATTTTGCTCTACAGGACAACATTTCAAAAGAAGCAGCTGAGCMTAGTCYTTATSAGCTATTGAAGTTTATAAGGTAGTRTGGAGAGAATTGACTCTATCCTGGCCAAACCAAATGAAATAGTAGAGGACAATCATACCTGTCTAAGGGTGTGGCTTAATTGATGCATCTGTTTCCTGAGGTTGACACTAYGGCACAGGATTGTAAGTCTCGGGTTAAAACCTTTCATGTGAAGGAAAAAAAGATGACAAAACYCTGAGCCTAAATGTAGCAACTACAACTTTATAGTATAAACTTTTTCCCTTTGTTGTTATAGGCAATATAYGAAACCACAAGATAACAATCTGGAGAACAGTTGCTTAAGAATAAAATCTAATAAATGGAATAAAATAAATAACCCACTCCTGACTATRCTGTTAACATCTGACTCTTATGGAGGAAGATATTCTAGGTTGATAGAGGTAGACATTAACACCAGTTTCATGTTATTTTTAAATGTCTTCCATAAGTATTACAAGAGAGCAAGTAGTTAATTCCCCCATATGAATATTAACAAGTACTTGCTGTCTCATTTTAATTATTTCAATTACATATTTATATGTGGAAGAAAAAGCACAAAGCTTAGTTCATGACCATGACTGAAATTATAGGAAAGAAGTAAATAAGGTGTAAATTCAAGGGTGTCTCAGAGTCCATGAAAGAGAAACTSTTTTCTGCCCACTGTTAAATATATTCAAAATGACCTGATTGTAAGTATATTTACGTACAAATTGTAAAGAATGTATATCAGTCTCTGTAGATATAATTATATGTATTTGCAAATGATAGTTAAGTTGAAAGAAACAAGTAATTCAATTAAGGCCAAATGTTTCCCACATGCAATCTGGTAAAGTATAATTTGTTATCATTAAGCTATCTTTGCAACTTCAGAAGGGAGAATTATACTTTCATGTCTTTCAGAAAAATGCTACAGAAACTAATGGTCCTTAAATAGGTAAAAGGAGTAGGTGAAAACAGATTAAAAGCAATACTTGGCAGACAGAAGAGATTCCTCAACTAGAGATGTCAAAAAACCTAAATGTGTAGTATGTGGGCATGTAACTTTATGGGAGAGTGCTATGAAATGACTAACCAGGAGATTGTAAAAATATGAAATTATTCGATTCCTTTTCTGTATGCTGGCTGTTATTTTCCCATCCTTTRAGCAAGATAGTCACTAAAATATGTAGTGTGTCATCTTTGCAGTAGGATCTGCTTGAAGTCGCCACCCACACCGTGCCTGTGTGGGCAGAGAACAGACTCCACCAGTGACTGAACGTGTGGGAATCCGTGAACAGAAGGAGAACAGCCAGAACCGTTCTCTTGGGGACAAAACAAGTTACTCTGGGTTGCCCACGATGCCAAAACACTGTTCTGTGTTAATAGTCACTTAGGTGGCCARTAAGTGCTTCCCAGCAAGGCACCTGCACAAAGCAGAACAGACAATTAGTGCCAYGACTTCTGTGCTGATAAAGCACGCTCCCTCCAGGCTGCAAGACTGTGGGTGAGAGAAACAAATAGGGAGATGGAGCAGGGCCTGATGGAACCAGGATGCTTTTCAAAAGCCTGAGTACCTGGTTTTCAGCTTACAAAGATCTCTTTAGCAGAGTGCTTTCAGGTTTGTAAGCCTCAAGTCAGAATGATACGGTTGGAGGAACATGAGTACGGTTGGCACAGGTCACAGGTTAGAGAGCACTAAATCAAAATCTTCCAGCTAAAGAGTATTTGATACACTGAATCTAGAGCAGCCCAGAAACTCAGACTGGAAGACCTGATACTGACCAAAAATCACAATAATTCAACCTGTCTCATGCCAGGATCAAGATTATCTGGTAGTCTTGACAAAAATTAAATGAAGCAGGACTTCCTCCTTCTGAGTCTCAACAAATTTCATTTTGGAGTGCAGATGAACTGCAAGAAAACTGCAACAAAACCAATGAAAAAAAACCAAAAAGCCTTCACCTGCATAATGCCTATTTTGGATATAATCAAAATACAAAAATTTAGAATTTCTATAGACTCGTTCCTCAGGAGTTCCCTTCAGCTCTCTGCATGCAAAGGACAATCTTCAGACTCTCAGGGAAAACCTCCTTAAGTCTTTTGCATATAAAAATRTTTCTCAATTTAATTTGAAAAGGAAGTGTCAAGAATATTTCAAAGCAGACTCTTGGTTATTAGAGCAACTGCCAACATTTTTGAATTCCATTTTTGTTTGGCAGCCCCATGAGCACTACTGAGCCAGGTTTCTTTCTCGGTAAAACAAAACTATTCACTAAAGCCTAGTGMTGAACATCAGCTTCCTAGGAAGGCTAAGCAGATGGAGAGGTGGACATAAATACTGCTTGTCAAACTGCAGATAAGAAGTTTATGGTGACCTGTTCCCATATTTTGCTTTGAGGATCTCAAAAAACTAAACCTTGAGTTCAGAGAAAAAATTATGAGGTAGTAAGACTAACAYATTTTGGCTGAAATTCCCATTCATTACATGAACTTCCCAGTTCTCCTGTCACCTKGCTGTAGTCAGTCAGATCCTGCCTGGTTTCAAACACATTTAGGATCAGTATTTCAACTTCAAGAAGTACTCAAAATTTTGTCTATTCTCTATCGAACACATTAATATGTTTGATAGCCATTCTATGAAACACATTCATCACCCTGTCTTTATAGCAGATCCTTTTTGGGCCAAACAACCAGCAAGATTTCTTTTCTTATTTTTATTACCTTATAGTAATACCCTCAAAGGATAACTCAGGGAGCTAGTTGGAACCTTATTTCTTAAGTGTTTACTGTTATTAGGCTTAGCTATTTCTCCTCTCCCCCCAAATATTTCAGTAGATATCTTGTCATTAAAGAATTGTCCAAAGTTACTGACATCATTCTTCAAAACCTAGAAAACCTGAATGTTTTTTTGGTGTCTCTTGCACTTCCAAACAAGACAAAAATCTCTGCAAAACTGTGCCCCACCAAAATGCTCTAGGAAGCAGCAGCAAGGCAAGAGTCTGGTGAAGAGTTGCCAATTACAGCCCTGGAAGTAGCTGATTTCACTGGGAGCACACCAAGGCTGTAAGGCTGAAGAATAAGGATCCTGGCAGCCAAGAGGGAAGCAGAGAGTGCTTTGCCTGRGTGCCACACCTCCTGAAAGCTGACTGGAGCTTCAAGGAAAATGCTGTAAAATCAGTACCCTCTCCTGTCTCTGGAAAGTTCCATGACAAGAAGAAATGGGACCTCTGCCTGCTACAGAGTGCTACTGGCAAAGACAGCAAAGATGTAATATCCACATGCCTTTATCACAGCCTTTATCATAAAGAGCTCTCCCAAACAAAGGAAGATGGGGCAGAAAAAGGTAGTGATGTTAAGTTCCAAAATGGAACATGCCATTGGGAAACCTTCCCAAGTTGGGAAGCCATTCTGCAGTGAGGTGCCTGTTCAAATGAAAATACAATCACACCCAATCAAGCAGTCAAAGGAGAGAGACACCCCATGCATGACAGAAGTGAGGACCTGGCTCACAGCACAGTCAGGGCTGGGGAACATCTTGGACTGCTTGTATTGTCCCCGAGGGAATGGGGACCCTGTAATTACAGGTGCTGATAAACCTCACTTCAGTCACAGCTCCAT
>NW_026623304.1:1195447-1203564 GCF_030028575.1 Malurus melanocephalus | reverse complement strand
GAGTGTATGAATTGTAGGGTATCATGGCTGTTTAATTCTCAAAGTTGAGGGGATTTTCTTGTTAGCAAAACTTTCTTTCTTGTCTGACATGTGGCTTCTATGGACTTGCTGTCAAAGACATTGAGTTGTACCCTCAGAAGGACTTATGCATTACTGGTGGAATTTTTTTCTCCTAATGATTTAAGTGTCTAAATTCTGGTTTTGAAGTGATTTAGGCCAGAGTCAGGGAAGAATTTAAGAATCCAAAGTCACAAAGTAGCTCAGTAGACGGATTATCAAAACAGCTTATAAATGCTTTCAAATCTGCACCATGGGACCATTTTGAAGAAATGGACTTGCCAACACCCTTTAGTTCTCTATRGTTTTCAAAAATTAAAGAATTCCTAAGTGAGGAAGGGGTTATTTGAATATAAACTTAATTTCAAAGCATTGAAACAAACATAAAGTTCCTCTAGAAGCAGCAGAAAATGGTTGTGATTTGAAAAGGGGAGGGGAATGAGGTTTATTTTTACATAAATATGAATACTTTAATGCAAAATATAAATGAATCTCTTTAAAATAGATAATCCAGCCTCTCTCACTTACTTCTCTGAGTGGTAGAAGAGCCAGAAAAACCAAGCCCATGTATTTTTAGTCCCCCTGGCATTAATTCCCAGGCAGGTCTTTGTTTACAGTGCTATATTTACATGAACAGCCATATGGAATAGGGATATTCCTCCTGACAGCTGCTCTGCTTTCCTCAAAGCAACGGAGGGAGGGAGTGCTTCGAACGCCTCCCACATTTCTGCCTTCTCCAAATTCCATCCCAGGTGCCAAGGCCATGGCTACCCCAGTGCAAGCCCTCTGCTTGTCACAGAGCCCAGGGGCCAACTGTGTACAATGAGGTATAAACCTTGCACGTGTGTGTCCCTCCATTCCTCTGAGGGAAGCCTCTTGTTTCAAGGTGTGTTTATTGGCCTGCCCATCACTTAGGACACTGCCATTTCCTAGRGCAGAAGAGAAAAATAATCTTAGTATGTCAGTGATAAACAGGGTATCTTCTGAAACTGCTGATCTTCATTGTACATATCTGATTTTTTTTTAAAAAATAACTACCATTTGCTCTTCCCCAAACTCCTGTTAYGCTCTGATCTCACTTGCAGGCTTGGWGAACAGGGARGGCTTCTTTCATTCTGTCCTGACTRCAAATACAAGGTCAGAGCCCCATTTCCAGAGAGCCAAAACTAGTCAGATCAGACTTTTGGAAAACCCCCCATCAATTTTTTAGCTCTATATTAAGGAATCCAGCTCTTCAATATAATGTCTGGCAACTTCAGCTTCTCTTAAGGTGATGGAGAAGAACCAACCACCACACCAGCAAYTTTCACAAGCCCTGTGCTAAAATACTGTCATTCCTAGCTGTGCAGTGACTRTCTGGATGGCTCACCACAGATGTCATAATTGCTGGGGAGCAGATGAKCATGACATCCTGTGGATATTTTCTTTTATCACTGCATTATTCTGTGCAGGATTCAGGTGTTATTGGTAAGCAAGGAGGAGGGCAGCTGGGTAACTCTGGATTTTCCTCATGAAATAAATTGAGATGAGAAGCAAAGCCTCCCTCTAAACTGTCCCTTTGTTGTGGCACCATGAGGACAAGTGCACCAGACTGCCTTGTTCCTGCAGAGAAACCCATGGAGCAGCACAATGACACAAGTGCATGCAATTGCYTAAGAGGATACAGGTAGTCACACTGGTGGTTGATTTTTTTTCTGCTGTTGTCACCCTGCCTTTATTTCATGCTGGKAATAAGGTACAGAAATATATCACCCACAGTCACAGCACGTATTGTACGTTTTAGAAAAAAAACTTCCCCACACAGGAATTTTTTYCCCCTACCTTGCCAAGATGAGCATTGCCAGCCAAATGTTCAATCTCGTTCTAAAAAGCCTGACATCTGACCCTGTTGAAAATTTAACAGGTTTTTTTTCCCAGGTTATGCTGAACTGCATAATAGAGGGGACATTGTCAAAAGTTGCCATAGAAATGGGGAAAGAAAGCAAAAAATATAACAAAGACAGATAACAGATGCCACTGGGGCACGCAAGGTCATAAAATCCCGTGCCCTACCCTGGTGAGGAGGATGAGGTGACCCAAGCCCTCACAGGACTCAGGCAACTTAAAGAAATAAAAAACATACATCTGAAAATCCCCAAAATGCAGGGAGTGGCGTTGACTCTTCAGAAAACAGATCAKCACTGCAAATATTCCCAGACCCAGCTGCCACCAGCAAGGCTTCCWAGTGCAGAACCCCTCAAAGAACATYAACTGTGATTTACTTGCCTGAAATACAACCATTTCCCTTGGTAAAAATGGACTTCAAAGGTATTATTTCCATTCAGGTGGGGCTGGCTACACATGGAGGTTGGCCCTTCTCTACTCAGCCAGGCCTAACTTCATGTTGGCCCTAAAGTTTGTGAAGTGGTTCCTCCTCAAGCAATCACAACGGGGTAAATACTTAACATAAATGATTTCTGAGCTGTTCTGCAGGTGACTTTGCAGATAAATGAAGTGATTCCTGCATGGATTCGCAAAACTTCTTGGTGCTGGGTACTTCATATTCCTTCGAGAGGCCAAATCTGCAGGACAAACATCTTGTTTCCTTTTGGTGCTGTGCTTGGACCACTGCAGGCCAGCAGCTTGTAGGAAAATTTCTTTAGAACTCTCAAGAAATGTCTYAGTCCTCTAGAGATATGCAGGGAAAAAAGGTGTTTTCTGGGAGTCATAACATTGACATGTTGGCAGGTCTTCAGCCCATTGGATGATTTTTGTTGTGGATAAAAGAGTGGGAAAAGTTTATTGCAAAAGAAGAAGCAGTCTGTAGCAGCTCTGGCTTTTGTCACTGCACTTCCTTTGCAGCTGGAACCACTGGGACTTTGTAAGGGAATGTTAGCAGGGTCAGGCTCAAAAAAGAGAAGCACTCTGTCAAACCTTAAGGAAGCAGACACTAGAAATGAAGTTGGAAGAAGGGACCTTGTTTGGGCCTTTTGTGTACAGAAATATCTGGGTCTGCCCTTCACCCAGCATGGAGATRGGATGGAGGAGGACTGACCTGCTGACCCACAGGGATGCTGTGGATCCTGAGGCAGGGAATCCCAGCAGAAGACATGAAACAGTAATGTGATAGCTAGACTGATCTGTCTGGGCTGCAGGAACAGGCCAGCCAGCTGTGATTTCAATATAACCATCCAAAGCTGACAAATAATGGATTGACATAAATTTCCTCTCACCAGAGACAAAAAAAATAAAAAGAAGAAAGGAGCAGCATTAGCACTTCCCACTTCCACTGCTATTAAGAGCAAACAAGCATTTATAATACTGGATAAGATAAACCATGGAAGTAGCAAGGGTTCAGAAGTCACCTGCATGCCTCTCTCACATCCAGTCCTAGCTTTTTTGCCATTCTCCAGTTCTTAGGTTCTGTACCCTATCACATTTCAGAAAAAGTATTAAGCTATTTCCAAATCTAGCTTGAAAATTAAAGCAAAGTAAAATGACACTGAGAAATCCTAAGTACTTTYGCTCCCAAATGTATTTCCCACAAGCAGATTTTACTGACTTAAATACTGTACACATGAATTCTGGCTACGTGATTTAATAAATGCCCCACAGATTGGTTTCAGTTTGTTTGTTTTTCTCATAAAGGACTGTGCTRCCACTGCTTTCAGTTGAAGAGGATTTCAGCAATTCCAGAGCAGAGCTAACTCGAAAGCTGTTTTTTGCTGATAGCAGAAGATCTGTAGTCCTCTGTGAGCTCACCTTCAATTCAGATGAATGTCACATGTTCTTAGCACAAAGTAAAGCATTTTTTTTATCAAAAAATTCTTTGGGAGAAAGAAAAAAAAAGGTCATCTAGTAATACTACAGTATTTTTTTTTAAAAAGAACCTTTCCATTTGCCTTTACTTTTTTGCATGCAAGCAAAGGACTAGGGAGGGAACAAGGTACAGGATGGTAACAATCCTGACATCTCAGGTTGGTATGTTGGGGTGGGTTTTTTGGTTGTTTTTGCTGGTTTCCTTTTTGAATTGTTGTTGTTTTGTTCTGTCTTTTTTTGTTTAAATATTCAATTCTTATATGACTGTTCCTTTCAAAATGTTCCTTTTCATCTTTAAAACATCTTAAAACCACAGCCAAACACCAAAGAAATAATAATGGTAATAACTATAGAAAAAAAACTAAAGAAAGCTTGCTCTAAAATATTTTTGTTCACTAAGACTTTGTATTTTGTATTCCTTTTGTATCAACCTAAACCTGAAATCTTCTTTTTTAATCCTGAGTAGCATGGTATTCTGCTGCATGGCCGCCCTTTTCCAAGCAGAATTATTTAAACAACCCACAGGATCACAACTTAATTAACACTCTCTGTCCAAGTATGAGGAAATTCATTACCCCACTGGCAATTAGTTGRACATTTTTCCATCTCTCCTGTTTACTGCAAGAGCAAGACAGGACCTGCAGACACATCTGTCTGAGCTGAACCCAATACAATAAATACCCAGAGTTACATGCAAAAGAAGGCTTAGGGACAAAGCATCTTATTTTGAGTCACTGGGAGGTCCTAGTGACAGGCTGCTTTCATGGCAGTTCCTTTAAGCTGAATCTGACATCTTTCTCTTGGCTGAACAACTGAGATTTTCAACTACTAAAAACTGACTGACAATTAAGAATAAAAAAAAAAAATAGAATCACAACATTCAGTAGGACTTTCATAATCATACAGCAAGACTGAGCTTTAAAAGGCCAAAATCCATCTGCATAGAACAGCAAATAATGCTGTGTGAATTTTTAGAGAAACCTAATGAAAGTGAGAAATATCTTGCCCTCAGGAGAGGGAGCAAATGGGTGCTCAGCAAGAAGAGGCTGAGGCAACCTCAGYTGAGCAGAAAACATTTTGATGCCCGCATTTTGCACTGAAACTTTAGTACATTTGACAGGTCATTATTACCAGATTTCCTCAAATCTGTTTAATTTCTAYTTTGTGAATACACAAGCATGAGTGCACATTACTGTTTCCATGAGTTGCATTCAAGATACACTTAACAAAGGTTTTTAAAAACATCTGTGGAAAACAGTGCTGAAAAGCAAAAACGTTTGCTCTAGAAAGAGAGCTGAGAAAGTYGAGAAATCAGTATTCATTTGGGGGAGACAATAGATTTAATATTGGAGGACAAGGCAAAAAAAGGTAAAATCATCATAAACTATGCAAGGCGTCTGCTGTCCAGACCAGATGCATGCCAAGTTCTTTCCTCCCAAAGTTCTTCCTCCTCCTCCAAATTTTTGTCCCAAAAATGCACAAGACTGCAGATGYCTCCCCTTAAACCACAGCTCCAGATGAGGACTAAGAACCCTCCAAATCCAGACAGCAGAAGTAACTTCTGTGTGATTGATTTCCARTCCTACATTTGCTTTAAGCGCAGATCAGTATAGTCCAGGTGTGCAAAAAGGAAACAAAAGGTTGAGAATTCTCAACTTTTTGTTCAGAGAGATATTTCCTACCTGTCTTTGGGTAAGCAGCCCACAATCCTCTCCCTAAAGGGATTGGGAGTCTCGTGCTCTCAAATCTCTCAAGCACTTTGGAAAAAAATACCTGCAGAAACATTAAGCCTTTGCTCTTGAACTTTGTCTTAAGAAATCTGAATGCTCACTTCCTATTAATTTTAATTCCTTTCAAAGTCCCTGGAAAGCCAGAAAACCTGGTTCTCAAGAGATCCTGAGTAGGGACAACTTTGCACACACAGTCTCCTCTGAAAGCAATTTTCCAGCTGCCATGGACCTGCAAGATGTACCTCTGTTGCTTGGCTTTTCAGCATCTTCTGGGTCTGTAAGAACGGAAATTAGCAAACTTTGAATATTTTAGAATATCTCAGCAGTTAAGTAATGACTAATGGGAGATAATAATTTTGGCATTTTCCCTCTCGCTATGGGTGCTGAACTCCTGGGAGTGCAATGCTGGGATACTTTAGAAATGGTTCTCCCCAGCATGGTGCTACAGCATCCCTTCAGTTGGATATACAGCCACCCTCACCTTCACAGTTGTGATGGAACAACTGTGCCCTGCAGCATCACCTTTCACAGCACAGCCTGATGTCGCCCCTAAGACATTGATTCCAGCACTGGGAATGGCACRGCTGTCCTGTCATGGACCCACAGCCCCCAGTGTGGGAGCTCTGAGCCCTAAAGCCTTGCTGCAAAGCCATGGTAACCATGCCATCCTGTGCTTGCATCCATCTGRGGGGGCTGGGGTTATTAAGGGAGACTGCACTCATGATCTATTGAGAAGAAAAACCCCATCCCACTTAGCCAATAAAAGAGTGAAGCAAAACAAAAATACCTGGAATACCTCGATAATAGGTCCAACAGCATTTCCAGGATTAGGGAGCGCCTCTCTCCATGGTGCTGAATTGTTTGGCGGGAGCAGCAGGCTACCGGGAGGCTTACAGAAAACATTACAGAAAATACAGAACTTAATTAAAACAAGGTCAAGAGTTTTGGTATCTGATAGCCCACTTGCAGTAAATTGGCCAAAATAATTTCGATGCTTTATATGAATGACGAAAATAAATAAATATTCAATAAATATAGTAGCCAAGAGGCAAGGCCCGACCATCTAAACAATTGCCAAACTGTGAAATAAGTTACCCTTTAAGCCTTGTCTCTATTTTAGATGCTTTATAGCTATAATTTGCAGCAGAGATAGAGTAGATGAATCTGCCCTAGTTGTTGCTTGAAACGTAGCATTATCACTAGATAAAATACATTTGAAAGGAGTCAATTAAGATTTTTTAGAAACCATGCCCCAAAATTAAAGCTAGCTAAACATCTTCTGTTACAGACCCCTCCAATTTGAGGAATTTTGTTGCCTAGGCAACAGGCTCACAGTGTGTCTGTTCAGACCACGCTGGCTGTTTTAAATAGAAATAGCATCCATTTAATGCACAGCTGATTTTTAGCAAAAGGTATACATGTATAATGCACACTACCAGATTGTGTATTTGTTTTGCATTAAGAAGCTGATTGGCTCACRTGGTGCTTGCAGAGGGGAATGTGAAGTGTAAATCTAAGGACGAGGGAATAAAAATATAATGGTGCTGGAATAGCAGTAAAGCCCCATTAGCTGGGTGGGACTGTCAGCTGCATGGAGAGCCCAGAATTGTCCTGCAGATCTCATCACAGAGATGTAAGGAATAACTGAGCAGTGCTGCAGGGAGTGTGTGCAGTGATTTCACATTGCTTCATTATATCCAATTAGAAACTGGTCAAGCAAGTGAATCAAATGACTTTATGTTGCCAATTGAAGAGCTAAAGACAGTACCATGCAGGTATGGAGAAAGATTTCCCCATGAAAAACACTCATCTGATTCCAGACCTAATGTTTCTTCGGGAGTTGGAAGTGCTAGCAAATGGTGTGTTGTTACACATTATTGGATCTCTTGACAAAGGCACCCCTGGAAAACCCTGGCAATGGCCAAGCACAGAAAAAGTAAGAGGTGTTCAGAGAAAGGCTCAGCACAGCACCTTCTGTAWAGCTGGGTATGGCAGGTGAAGATTTCTGTGAAGATATAAAAAAATTCCTCGGCACTCAGGGAAAAGAAAATCCTTAGCCTAATTCTGCCGGGTATGTTTTTTAAATGGCAAACTCTGCTTTTATATAGCCTAAGTTAACAGTGAGAAGCCTTGTGCATCTTAAGAGATGTCAAGAGATTCAAGGCTTTTCTAGGCAGAATTAGGGACAAAGTTCAGAGATGGTATCCCTGTGTGAGCACCAGTTAAATACTGTGTAATACCTCACAAAARTGATGACATTCCAGAAGTATTTACATTATTTTCCTGTATTTGTTRTATATACTGTTACAACTGTTACTATATTTGATGCCCAGGATTTGGATAATGCACAATAGTTGCGCAAGTGCAAGTGGGTAGGCTTAGCTGCAAGCATCATTCCAGCAATTAAGTAATTTCCCCAAATCTATAAATTCTACTTCAGAGTTGTTTGGGTGACAGTGCTCTATTGATTCTACCTTCTATAGAAAGGTGTAAAGCAAATCAATAGGACTGTACATCTGGAGGCACAAAACA
>NW_026623304.1:1188169-1195262 GCF_030028575.1 Malurus melanocephalus | reverse complement strand
AAAAAAATCACCTGCCATAAATACTACTGTGCTAAAATAAAAGTTTTGTTTGGGAACAAGATTATGCTAAGACACTGAGTTAATTGAACTGATTTATTACCAGTTGAAAAGGGTTGTAAATGTTGTTGACCTCAGCTTTWGTGTCTCCAAACACTATTATCCTGCCTTCTTTATTTTCCTTCTTGTAATTTTTTATTTGTTTATAAGCCTTATTTGCTAATAAACCCCATACACTTATAATAATTCTCCCATCCTGCACTGAAGGTAAGCAGCACAGACACAAGGAATAYTGGGAAATTTAGCAGAGGTAAGTGACTAATTAGGTTATGTCACACACATTGGTTAGGTAACTTATGATTCTCAGAGTGCAGATATGCAAGGGTTTGTTTCAAATAAAGAGGATTTAAATTTCATTCCTTCTTCGATATGAACTGAATTCTTCCACAGATTATTTATCAGCTGATTGAATCTTGTAGGGAGATGGAGGTTCTGACCTCTGTTTATTTATTCTCTTTTGCTATTTAACTTCAGTTTGCTAGAAAAAACAAGGACGAGGCTGTGACAGTTCACAGAGATGCAATTTGTCTATTGAACTTAGCTTGGCATCTGTTAGACACACAAAGAAACAAAAGAAACTGCATAAATATTCATCAGCAGAGAAGTCAACCACGATGCAGGATTTGAAGCATTATATGTTATTTTTATAATGATAATAGTGATTCATCAGCCCTAATGATACCTCAGTACATTGCCTGACTGATCTTTTACTCATGTGCGTGTAATTTATTTTTCCATTTCATGTCCTGCCTATCATTTGTTCCCAAAATATGGAAGTAGATTTACATAATAGAATTCTTCTCGGTAGTACTGGACAGGTTGGAGGTTTTTCTTACAGGTATTTMATTTGAATAAAGTCTGTAATGTGACAAGTTGAAGATGGCACTGCCTTACAAACAGCTAATTGGGGGAGGAATTGTGCTGTAGGCATTAGGTAGCACAGACTGAGCTTTGAAATCTATCATCACCTCTCAAGAAAAGAAATACTTTTTCAGCCTAGTTTCAAAAAACAGCTTTATTTGTCAATTCTGTTTATCCTTACAAATGAATCTTCTAATGACTTGTTTTTCTCTATTGCATATCTGCTAGAAGACAGAGAAAAACTACCCTGTTTTACAAAAAGGCAGAGTTCAACTTAACGCCTTAACACCACAGCTGTCGCAGCTGGGATTTTTAACACATTGAGGAAAGCTGTATGTTAAAAGTGCAATAGGTCTTCTGTCTGAATGACTTTCAGTAGGTACCTAAATCACTCAGGGTCTTTTTCATGTATGCCTGAAAGCCCCTGAAAGCTGATGARGAAAGAGAGCTCATTCTTCTAGACACAAGGAAAATTCTGACCTGAGCTCATAAATGTACAAATATTCCACAATGCATAACAAAATGCCTACAAATCATCTGGGTTCCATTTAAAATGTGAACTGAGGGCTCGCTTGATTTGTTGGAAGAAGCCAAAGGAAGAAACATGGAAATGCATTGCTGTAGTCAAAGCATTGCAAAAAGCCTGGGACAGATTTTATTCTACAGAAAGGTGCCTTTCATTTTCCTTAWAAAAGGAAAAAAGTGGAGCTATTACTTGAAACCACCAAATATGTTAGAAAAGTCTCTTCAAGGCAAGCTGCAAGGGCTGGGTGAAGGAGACAAGTGGAGCACCAAAAGGTCTGCAAGGAGCTGAGATACAGCTACAGACTGCAGCTTGGTTAATCTCTGGCAACCCCAGTCCTGAGAACAGATAATGGATTGAATTGTGCACGCTGGGATGACAGGCAAGCATAGGAATCTCAGACCTCAGGGGCTTTCCAGTCCCAAGTGGACAAAGCCTGGAGGAAATGTGGTTGGATGCAGTGCTGACAAGTCCTTGCCCTGAGCAAGAGCCTGACCTCTCCCCCCAGACCTACACTTCCTTAAGGACCACAGCACACAAGTCAGCAACAGGGAAACCCAGTATGTTTCTGCCATGGTGATTCRAATCCCCCATATTTACAACATGGGTTAAGCGATTTTGGTGTCACTGTAAAATGCTGCCTCTTCTTGCTGGAAATAAAGGAGATTTTGATGAGCTGAGTTGCCAAGGTCTGCTCATTTCAGGGCTCTTGGGAGAGGTTCTTCTGAACAGTATTGTCCTGCCCAAATTTGCTCCCTCAGAATCAATTCTTCACAGTCTCAGWTTCCCCCAAAGTACATTCACCATCCCCAGGGGTCACAGGGTCGCTCCAATCACCATTCTTGTGGCTGTGGCTCCTTACGCCTGTTCTTTGCTGACCCCTGGAATGGACTACATCARTTTGAACAGAACAGAGCATCTTGCATAACTAATCCACATCCCTTTCCCTCTGCTCATTTCAGAGAACATTTTTTTTTGCTTATTGCTTGCTTGGTTAGGAACCATGAAACCAAACAAAGTAGGTCTGGGACAGACCTCGTGGGATCACCTCATCCATTACCTCCTCCCTAAGGCCTACAGAGTTAATAACGGAACAACAAGCTTGCAAACTCCAGCTGCCAGGCTTTGAAAGTTTGGCTTCTCCTAAAGWAGTGCACTGCTCTTGTCGACATGGGAGAATCTGCATGTGCTTGCTGATGTGTGCAGAGATTAATTTTAAAGCATGCATTGTGCTCAGGCGGCCCACTGCTACCATTATATGCATCGGTAAGCTTCATATTATGCAACTACTAGCACTTATGTTCAAAGAAAGCATTTTTTTTTGCTCATGACAAAAGGTAGCTGCTCTGGTCTCATTATAAAACTGAAGCTATGAAAGATGGGCCTTGTGCAGCATCATCTTCTGGCTATTCTGTTAAAAAGCATTTATTATATTCAGGAATGCATCAGTAATTTTCTGCAGTTCTTGTTCACGTAGCACAGCTGATTTCTAAGGCATTTCTTCATTGGATTTGACTGCTCACTGTTAGCCATTATCAAACACTCCTTTTGCTGCTCAGTCTCCCTGTGGATCATTCCCCTGAAGACATCCACACATGAAAAACACTCTTGTCTTTTCTCTCTTCCTTGTTTCATTTAGCACTAATTCGTGGTCATTCCTGACTCTGTAAAGCTGGATTTAGGCACATTATGTAACAAGGAGTCCAGGTAGCTGAGCGTGATTTTTTCCCTCCCAAGAAGGTTAATGTGTATTAAATCTCATCACAGGAGSGTCAGAACAGTCACAAAATGATTCTGAACCAGAGTGCGGACACCAAAGTCCTCCGGAATATCACCAGCTAAAGCTGGTGTCTGATTGTTGCTCTGCACCTGTCATTTCCAGCACATAACATTGATTACTTCCCCCATGCCTTTTCAAGACTGCAAAATTCTTGTGCAGTCTCCMTCACTTGTTTTGGATTCTGGTGAAAACAGTGGCTTCTCTTTTTGGCTTGTCACAAATAATGATGGTTTGCTGAGTCATAACATGCCCAAAACTTTTTAATACAGGGCAAAGTTTGCTTTGAAAGCATCTATACAAATAAAAATCACAGCATACTATAACACACTATACCATTCCACAAGTTTAAATGCTCAGTCTCAGGCTGTCAATCACTGGAAAAATTCATGAGAGACTGTTCTACAAAAATTGGAGGATAGCAAAAAGTGTGCAGAAATATGAAGGGTACCAGAAGAAAACCACTAGTAATACGGTTTACACTTCCATGCATGAAGGCAATGTTAGCTTTCACCACAAATGAAGGATATTCCTAATTTACCAGTGAATGCCACCCTCCAACCTTTTCCTTTTTCTCATCAGATTAGAATGCAAACCTATCCTTTGTGGGATAATCCTCAACCCTGGCCTAATGTGCAAGCAAGTCTAAGATCTAAATTTAATAAAGGAGCTGTRTTATACCAAGATGTGATCAGTATCAGCAAATGTTCTCTACAGAAACTTTCCTCGAGTAAGAAATCATCATTTCCTGCCATTAAAATCTTTCACACAAGTGTAACTTGAAAAAAGTACCTAGCAGTGACACAACAGATCCACAGAAAAAGCCCAAGTAGCAAAATCTGTAYCATTTCCATGGAAATAGTGGTGATTTATCAGAAAATTCCTGCCTTTTACTGAAGCCTAGCTGCTCATTTGTGTGAGCTGATAAGTATGATTTTAGCAGGTTAGTTATTTCACATGGCAAGGGTAGCTGAGAGCACTTCAGTGCCAGAGCTGTTTACTCCTGTGTCTACAYTGTATTTTGAGCCACATGACTTCTTTCACAGTTGTACATTTTATGACTTCAAATGATATTTTACTTTAAAATCCCCTCCAAGAAAAGTTAAAATTTTAAATGATGAACAAAGATGCTGCACAGAGGCCACTAATATTTGCAGCAAATTTCTTTCATAATGCTTAAGGTTAACTTTATAAGCTAGGCTTAGACTATAGGTCCAAGCATGTGATGGAAAAGGATTAAAGAAAAATAAGTTTTAGCAGTCCTCACCGTGAGCACACTACCAGCCTTGAAAGCAATAAAGAAGCAAGGGAAAGCCTCACAGGCTACAAAGCAAAAATCAACAATTTGATGAGAAAGTTAATACACATTCCTTCCACAGATTCTGTGTATAAGATTTAAATTAGGAGCTACTCTGTGAACCTGCAAAGAAAACTTACACTGTGCTATCTGGAAGCTGAGATTTATTTTGATGCTGATAGGGAAAGTTTTTGTAATAGCTTCTAGTTGACTGCAGTGCAAGAAAACAGCATTTTCTTTGGTCTTTGCTACAGCTGAGCTAACTGCACGTTGTGTGCACAGATAATTTATCTGAGATGAACAGGGCGTGTGCAGCATTGTCTCCCTTYCTTTCTTGCCCCACTCCCTGCATTGCACTGTGATGTAAATTCAGTCACACCCTTGGTTACTATGGATRGAATACTGCAGACATGGAGGTGTGAGACAACATCAAATGAAGCTGTGAGTGATACAGTAATAAATGAAAGAGCTCTGCAGAGGCACAATTTCTCAGGAAAGAGATTAAAAGAGAAACCGAAGCCGCCTTCCCTTGCAGCCTTCCAYGGCAAGAATACTTAAATAGTTGCTTGTGAGCAATGTTGTGACTTGGAAGTTCAAGGCCTAATGAAAAAGGAGGCTGAACACAAGCAATGTGAATAGTGAGAAGTGGAGCAAGTTACAGAGTTCCTCTTGRCATGTAATTGGTCAGTGGATTTGTGAACAGGAGGCTGCTCAGCCCTACTTTTTTGTATATTATTTTGTTATGCTGTGTTATTTTAACCTAGGGAAACTTGGTGCTATGTCAGCAGCGTCCCTATCAGGACCAGAACATCACTGATCCAGTTAGATCATAAAGTACCTTTTTTTTTTCAGGAGCAACAAAATCTAATTTGCTACAAAATTCATTAGAAATGTGAATCCAGTTCTTGTAAAACACCTTGAGAAGTTTTCCTCGGTAAAACAACAATACAGCCTTATCCTCAGCAGCAGCAAGTCCCATGCTCTACAAGGTTTTTGATTTCTAGAGTTTCTATGGGCCAGAGCTAAAGGAGTTACAAGAAGAATCTTTCCACTGATTTGWCTGAAATCTTTCTCCATCCATGGGATCAATTCCCAGAGGACCACCTGGAGTAAACACAGCATTTGGCCTCTGTACCAAACACAGAAACCTCCAGTTTGATGAGAAATTCCWTCAGGATCTTATGGTGACCTCTGAGACTCATGTGCAGTGTTCAGCACTTAAAAGACTTATAGAAAAATCTAACTGCTGTGCAGAGAACAAATAAGGATTTAGAAGCTTTGATGAGAAAAGGGAGTAGGGAATTATCCATGCATTAGCTGGAATACTTAGAAACATTTGCAATGTACATTGTGACAGAATCATCTACAGGGATGGGCTCCTGCAAAATAGTTAAACTGTTGTATCTAAGTCACTCAGGTAGCTCTGCAACGAGTGTCACCTATCAGGCAAAAATAACAATTGGAAGCCCCACAGAATCAGAGCGAAGAGATAGCCAGAGTGTGTTCTGGGATTAAACATAATGTGTTGATTCCAGGCACTCACTGCACAGCAATTAACCTAGGAGGTTATCAGCAGTGATTTGCTCTGATACCCTATCATGCAGGGTTGCATGCTGCTCCACAGAACAGTACCAAAGCATCCCTCACACTCTGTCAAACAAGCTTAGCCCCAGCCAAAAAAGTCACAAGGTTATTTTCCACAGCAGGGAAGAAACTGATCCCATCATTTTATGGTCTCGAGGAATTAGKTTTAAAAGAATATTATCAGCACTGGACAAGAAAATGAAATATCAGACAGAAAGGTAGTTGTAATTGGACTGATTTAAAAATTATTGCACAGAATGGAAGGCAGAATGGGGCTCTCCAACCCAAAACAAAGAGAAGAAAGAACTGTACTTGGATAAATAACTCAACCTTCCTGYACACTCTTCAATAGTTATTCTGCATGACCATCTGGAAATTCCTTTGTGGTAATTCCTTTTTAACAGTTCCATAATCACATCTTAATTTGTCGTTTCTTGGAAGGATTGAAAGAGATGTTTTGCCTCTGCCAGCCCCATCTGTGCCTGTGCACAGGCAGMTCACATACAGGCAAGGCACGTGCAGAGCCTGGGGACAGCCACCAGCCTGCCAAGGCCACTGCTGTGCAAGGGAAACTCTCTTTGAGAGTCTGCTTCCTGCACCTACAGCCTCTTCCCAGACACTTTCCATATTAGTACTGTTTTATCTTTCAGGAAATAGCCCTCAGCATCAGACAATCYCAAGCCTTGGAGAGACTTCAGAGATTGTCCAGCCCTCAGGCAGAACAAGTCCTTTCTGTTATCCTGAGGGTGCTTTACCTCARAACCAGGTTTGAGACAGCTTGGTGGAGATCTCCAGCCAGGCAGAATTCTCCAAGAGCTATAACCTTACCAGTGGAGTATTTTCCTAATGCTTAGCTTGATGTTTGGGGCTTTTTTTTCTTTCCTACTAGAGTCCCCTTCATTCTTGTTGTACCCACCCTGAACATGGAGAGCAGATTTATTGCCTTCCTTACTGCAGCAGACTTTCATTTATTTGGAAAGGTGTCCTCCATCAT